>NW_008622369.1:181254-210906 GCF_000691845.1 Merops nubicus | reverse complement strand
TCCTGCTGACTTGGCGTAATGCACAGAATGCTTAGGCCAAGATAAATATTTTGGTGCAAGCCTGTTATTTCTTAGAGCTGTATGGGCTAGTGTAATGAATTAGTTTTTCATGGCCCCATGTAATCTTTTCTGATGATCCCAAAAGAAGAAGATATAATTCTATTCCATCAGTAGTGATCAGAAGCAATGTCTTCAGGTACATAAACCTGCTGTGTAACAGACATTTAAACACAAATAACTGATATCATATAGCAAAGAGATACTTCAAAGCATAAAAAAGCTGTCTTGAAGCAGTAAATTATGATATTGTAGATGTTTTCAAGCCTCATTTCAGTAAGAAAATTAGAAGCTTAGTGAGCTTTCCTCTTGGCTCAGAAAGAAATTTTCTATCATGTTTTTTTGTGTTTATTTTATATAGTCAGGTTTGCAATATGTTTCAGTTACTTCTGTTGGCTTTAGCATGTCTTGTTGCATAAAAGGTTCTTTTGCGTTATTTTCAGTTGTACTTGGGAAATGCAGTGGCAATTATATTAAAAGATTGGTGTGTAGCTTTTTACCTCATTGTTTTCTCCAGCTTCCTGAGGAGAGCAAGTGCAGAGAGAGATGTTGATCTCTTCTACCTGGCATCCAGTGCAAGGACACGTGGGAATGGCTCAAAGCTGCAGCTCTCATGGAGAGGTTAAGACTTGCCAAGAGGAAGCATCTCTTTAACAAGAGGGTGGTCAAACTCTGGAACAGGCTTCCTAAAGAGGTGGTCAGTGTCCCATTCTGGTCAGTGTTGAAGAGGCCTTTGGACAGTGCTCTTAGTGACGTGTTTTAACTTGGTCAGCCCTGCAGAGGTCAGACAGTTGGACTCGATGATCATTGTAGGTCCCTTCTAACTAAACTCTTGTCTTCTGTTCTAGCCTACTGTATTCTGAACTTACACATAGAGCACCTGAGCAGAGATCTGTGCTAGTTCCTCTTGTGTGGGGGAAAACATTCATCTTACTGCATTGTTATGATAGTTCTTGGGCTAGTTTGGTTAAGACAGAAAGTCATATATATTCCATTGGATGATTGAGTTGAACTGTTTCTTCTGGACTCACCAAAGGTGTTCCTTCTCCTGTCCTCTCCAGAATTTCTCACAACAGCATTACAGCAGTGAGCTTCCCCCCGTTCCAGACATATTTTCACAAAGACACACCTTTCATTTATCTTTTTTTTTTTTTAACCTGAAACCTTGTTTTTTATCTATAATTTTTTTTTTTTAATGTTTCTCTTACTTGCTCATTGGTTCTGAAAGATGACAGAATGCTTTACATTTGTTTTCTCTGAGGTGACTGAGTTTCCACTTCTTGGTATTCCTGCATCTAGCTTTAGTGAAGAGATCATTTCCTTAATTAATTTCATAATGACCTTTCATTAGTGTTAAAGTCTATCTGTGCACTTCTTCTGCCACCCCTTTATTTTATTAGCAGTAATTGCATTTAAAAAAAAACATTGCATCTCTTGGTGTTTTTACTTTGTTTTGTATGTTTTTACTTGGGCTTTTGCGGTTACAGTTGAAGTCTTCTCAGAAGGCCAGATGTGAGCTGACTTTGATGTAAAAAGCAGATAGCCACTCTTGGACATTTGTAGTGTGTTCTATGTGGTCAGTCCAGTGCTGTCAGAAGGCTTCAAACCCGTCACACATGTCAGGAGATAGACTCATGCGGAATAAATTTGGTGTTTTCAAGATCTGTTGCCAAAGGCTGATTGCTCCGCAGTGCACTTGTGGTATGTTTGATGTTGTCACCAAAACACTAAACATACTGATCAACTCTGTGCCCTTCGGCCACAAGGGATTCTGGGATTCACAACATGCCACTGTTTTTCACAGAAATGCTAAGAATCAGCAGAAGGCTCAGGCTGAGCTTAAAATGCTGTTAATATTCTCATTAAGGGTGTAGATTGTGGCATTTTCTAATTTTATAGTTGCCAAGAACTTTGAGTAACATAATCTCGCTTCCATTTCCTTACTTTGTCAAACATTAAGTGATACTTCCAGTTAAAATCACCTAACTACATACAAGTATTACATCAGGGAAAAGATCTTATTCTGGAGAAGCTTAGACATAAGAAAGCTTTGTTTACTGAAAAGTCATGCCTTAGTCCTTAGTGTGGGAGGTACTTTCCCTCAGATCACTTCTTATTTTTCTTTTTCTTTTTTTTTTTTTCTTTTTAATTTTGTGCTTGGTTCAAATGAGTTCAGTGGATTTTGGCTGCTAGATTTTGCAGCCATAGTCTATACTTTGGGGTGACTTCATGCATCACGTGTTGGTTATTTTTTTCCCTTATTGTCAGGTCTGCTGTGATGCCAGGCATCAGAAGTGGGGAAGGGGAACCTCTTTCTCTTTTGCTCCATGTGTTAATGTTGCCTTCTGATATTGATAGAGGTTTTGGTCTGGTCAGTCTGTTAAATTGTCCATGTTGCAGCCTTATCTAACAAACACAGTTAATTTGCCAAAAATTCACATCCATGCCATCTTTAGGACAGAAATGATTCACACCGGATTTCACAAGTATGTAGCGTAATGTGGAGAAATGTAACTAGGCTTTCCCTTGCAGGGGAAACCACGTTGGCCTGGCTTGCTGTTTGTGTAATTGGGATTCTGCTGTTGTACTACTGTGTGTGTTTAAAAATGAAAAAAAAAGGGAAGTTTGCTCCTAAGAGCTTATGATGTTGTGATGTAAACACATCATAGAATCATTAAGGTTGGAAAAGACCTCTAAGATCAAGTCCCACCATAAACTCAACACTACCATGACCACTAAACCATGTCCTGAAGGAACACATCTACATGTTTTTTTTTAACACCGTTAGGGATGGTGACTCCATCACCTCCCTGGGCAGCCTGGTCCAATACCTCACAACTCTTGCAGTCAAGAAATTCTTCCTACTGTACAATCTAAACCTCCCCTGGCAGAACTTCATCCCATTTCCTCTTGTCCTGTTGCTACTTACTTGGGGAAAGGAGAATTGCAGTAGAACAATAAATGATTGCTTTCAGGGTTATAAGTGATTGGTCACCATATTTACCATCAAGATGTTGTCCAGGGTCTTGTATGGAATGGCAGAGGAAAGATAAGCCTAAGGAAGACAGTGGAGTAACAAGGAATGGCCATTCATTTTGGGAGGAGCTATACCCCTAGAATTTGCAAACATTCATGTTCCCATAAAGATTTTCATCAGGATTTGAAGCCGGGGTTTTGCTGGCTTGTGTTTCTGAAAGTCTTCATTTTCTCTATGGGGATTATTATAATAAGTTTGAATAGCTTTAAATGGATTCCTTGGATGCTTTGGAATGTTGTTCATGTCATGGTTGTCTTTTCCAAAGTATAAAGCCCATTAATGCTGTAATATGAAATAAAATGCATATTTTCTGAAAATCCAGACAGTTGCAGTCAGAGGCAGATAGGCATTGTCCAGGGTATATCTTGCCAAATGTATTGGTGCTGTTGCCAAAATTTCTCATAGCATGACCAGGTTACAGTTTTTTTGTCTCCATTAAAGCTAGTGTAGTAATGGTGCCTTTTTATAAAGTGTCTCTGACCATGCACAGCTTGTTCCAGCTTACGGTGGTGGAGAGAAGAATAAGAAATGGATGTGAATGCTTAGTTTGCATGCCTGACTAAGACTCCTACAGACGACAAGACTCCACTGATCTCTTAGCTTTGGCAGTTTAAAGAATCAGAGGAGTCTGTTTAACAAAGGTTGTATTTTTTTATTTAAAAAGGGGAAAAAAAAAAGGGAAGTTTTGGTCACATTTGCTCTGTATAATTCCTTTTTATTTTCCTCTCAGATATTTGCAGTTGTGCTGTTTAAGTCCTTAAATGACAACAAATCTGTTTAAGTTTGCATTTTTTATGAAAAAAAGTGCATTTGTGTTTTGAATAGAAGTTTAATACAGAAGAGCCAAAGCAGAGATGTATGCAATTAAAAATACTACTTGATCTTCAGCCTTAGGCTATAGTTTCAGCTGTACTTTAAGTAAACACTGAATTAAAAGCAGCATTTCTTTGCCATAATCCCCCCCCCCCTTTCTTTTTTACCCACCCTTTCCTCAGGACACTTGCATCTTTACTGGGAGTGAGTTCCTTGTGTGAAGTAAGCCGGGGAACTGGTTTTGGGTAAAGCTGAATGTTGGTAGTTCTCTCCACTTTTCTCCCTTCTGCCTCCCCACCCATTTCAGCTTGGTTTGGTTCTCCAGTCTGATTTACTTCAGGACTCTTCTCTCTCATCACTGAGCTGCCCTTTCCTAGGCAAGCTTATCTAGCTTGTGGGCTAAGAAATGGCCCTGCAAAACTTCACCTAGTCCTGGGCACACTGGGATGTCTTCTCTGGCTTTCTGAGTGCATGATATAACTGTTCCAGCTTAACTCTTCCCTTCAGCATCTTGCTAGGAGTGCCCCATGGGCACTGTGACACTAGTTGGTGAAGATACAAAAGAGGGATGAGGGAGAAGAGAGCTCACCTCCATCCCTTCCAAATTCTAAAGAGAGACTTGATATGGCATCGTTATTTGATATGGCATTATTAGAGTTACAGTGATACGGTGCTAGCAGTTAATTGTTGATAATTGCTTGATGGCTTTGAGGAAGATCATCGTGATTCATACGGCTTTTGCAGCCCAGAAACCCAGCTGCAGCCTGGGCTGCATCAAGAGAAACATGGCCAGCAGGTTAAGGGAGGTGATTCTCCCCCTCTCTTGAGACCCCACCTGGAGTACTGTGCTCGGCTCTGGGGACCCCAGCTTAAGAAAGAAAACTTGGTCTAGTGGAAGGTGTCCCTGCCCATGGCAGGGGAGTTGGAACTAGATGATCTGTAAGGCCCTTTCCAACACAAACCATTCTGTTACTTTATTGTGATCTTAAAATGTTTGCTAAATTAGCATGCTCTTATATGAACCCAGACAGTTTATAAACATGGAGTTTAGGAACTTCCACATTCCAAAATGGTAACACCTCAAAGTTCCTCAAGCCAGTCTCAAAAGGTGGATGTTCTTGAGGCAGACATCTCCTCGTGGAAGCAGCAGCTGCACAGCCTGAAGAGCTGCTTAGCATCGAAGATTTGGTTTTCATGTTAAGATGTCCCAAAAGAGCAAATCTGGAATCCTTGTTCAAACTTTTCAGCTGTCAGGTTTTAGAAAGAACAGAGTGTAGGTACAGCCTGACGGCAGATCCAGGCTTAAGGGCTCTGACAGTGGGACTTCTCCAGGCTCATGTTCTGAAAGGTGAGAGAGGCTTGGCTGCACAAACTAACTTATTGGTGGCTTTGCGCTCTGTGTTACAAATGAGCTATCCTAATAATTGATCAGAAACTATCTAAAACTATTTCACCATGATTGCTTAACATTACACAAGTACATATCTTTTGTCAAAGTAATTTAGGGACTTTTTAAAACGATTTGCTGTTTTCTTCACAGATGACTGAATTCGATGTCAATCCGCTATGGAATAAAGCCGTACGGTCTCATAAGCCTTTGAAATCTCTATCAAATGCTTTTTGAATATCCAGATCATTTGCATCCATCTATGCCTTTCATTCATCCTTCTTGAAACGGGCTTCCTCAGAAATATAAAGTTTCTTCTTGCAGTCTGTATTTTCACTGTGTTATTAGGAAGACTTTATAAAATCCCACTGTTTCAGCATTTCCATCCAACAAGGAACTGTTGAAATTACTGCTAAATTTTCAAGGGAAAGAACTGCTGATCTTTAATTTTTAAAAAATAAATGGAACTTGGAGTTCAACAACACCTGGCTGGTGCCTGTGAGTGCTGTGGTGTTAGAATACTGGGAACAAAATAGAAGTTTAAGTCACTGGTATCTTTCTGAAAGACTCACTTGAAACACAAATCATGTCCATGTTCTCTGCACAGAGGAAGGTTCATGTACCTCATGTGTACCATAGCAAGGCAGGAATGACCAGGGGCAGAGAATATGAGCTGGGGCTGTCATCTTGCTGCTTAATCCTGTTAGCAATTGTACCGTTAGAAATGGTGCCTTGAAGAAACTTTCAAATCATGTTATTCTGTATTCTCTTCTAAGAATTTAACTTCTCAGAGAAAATGTAGGTACTCTCCATATCTTTTAGAACTGAGGTGCTGAGGTTACTATTGTGTTAAAAATCTCCCAAATGCAGGTTGGTGAGTAGTTGTTGTGGTTTTATTGGAGCTCACTCTATTACCAATACATTTCCCTTGCAATTTTTATTTTTGAGCTTGTATTTAGATACCAGGTGGTGGAATTTTCACTGTTTTTCGGCCACTTTTGTGTCACTTTTGCTTCTGTTTTGAATTGCAATGCCTTGAAAATTTAATTCAGTGTTTAGTAGGCCTGCTGAGGAAAGGACTAAAAAGCTTGTACTATGTACATTTGGCAGTGAAACAGGTAAAGATTCTTCATGCTTTTTAATAGAATGGTTGGTTGGCCCATGGCTTCCTCAGAAGATCTGTTCGATCTGACGTTTGTTAAAGGTTTTTTAAAAAAATTGTTTATTTTATACCAAAGTAGCATCTGTTCTATTCTTTCCATGCTTACTCAGTGGGCCAGGAGCAAAGGGAAGCTAGATAAGATTGCCTTTTGTCAATTTTGTTTATAAACATCTTTTTATGAAGTTTGCATTACTTGAAGTGGAGTGTAAAACATGAGGTTTACTAATGCCACAGCCAGTAGTTGTAGTCTCTACCAGGCAGGTGAAGTCAGTTTTGTATTTAGTGTTGAATTTTAAGAGCAGTTGAAATTACAGCACAGTGTATCTTTCCAGTTGATCTTACTTTCAGGAAAAGAAAAGTAAATCTTTAATTCTGTTTAAGTTTGTTTTCATGTGGCTTCTTAGCCACAAGGGTAGTGGATTTTTTTCACTAGTTTTTTTCACTCCTTGTAAATATTTGTTCAGCCATGGAGACTTGTGTTTCTTTGTTAAGAATACTTGTTTTGCTTGTGTAGTTACTGCTGGTTTTGTAAAACCTGGACTAGAAATAATGTTACAGGAGTATTATCACATCAACCTTGAATATTATGCAGCAATCAGTTACTCTGAGCTTTCCTTTGGTCCTGTGAGAATGTCATGAGCAATTCCTACTATAAAACAGATATGGTGATCAGAATCCAAGCTGTGAATTTAACAAATCAGATGCACTGTGTTACAGCAGCCCAGTATAGGTCATTGTTATTATGTCCGGAGGTAATTTGTCAGAATATAGGCTGAGAAGGAGATCTTATTGCTGAGGGGACCTAAAGGAGCTGAGGGGAGACCTTATTGCTTGCTACAACTACCTGAAAGGAGGTTGTAGTGGGGTGTGTGTTGGTCTCTTCTCTCAGGCTACTCATACTAGGATGAGAGGAGATGTGCTTAAGTTCTGCCAGGGGAGGTTTAGATTGGATAGTAGGAAGAATTCACCATGACTGGAGGGGTTCAAAAACACAAACATGTGGATGTGGTACTTCAGGTCATGGTTTAGTGCTCATGGTGGTGTTGGGTGATGGTTGGACTTGATGCTCTTAGAGGTCTTTTCCAGCTTTAATGGTTCTATGATTCTGTGATTCTTTACAGCAATCATTCATTTTATCTCTTGTCCTTCTGGAGGAACAAGTGTCAATTATTCTCTGCCACTGGAACCTCTGACTCAAAAGACTCCTCAGGATGCTGTCTTCTGCTGACTTTTCTTCCTTTGCTGTGGGGATGAGGAGGAGAGCACTGCTTTCTAGGAGAATCAGAGTTTTAACAGAACCAGAATCCCCCAGCATGAAGTTTGCACACTACCTTTGTGTGTTTCTCTTTGGGAACTAAATGGGTCATGTCATCCATGCCTCACTTACCCCTTCCACTACGAAGTGTCCAGCATGTCCTCCTCCTTAAAAGTGAAACGTGATGTTAGATATCTCATCCCATACAAGGTTTCAAGGCATTAAGTGAGACTAGCAAAGGCTGGATTCAAAACAAATCAGAATGGGATTCTTAATCTCAGAATGTGGTTAAAACTGAACAGCTTCCTAGCATGGCAGCTTACAGATTTGGAAGAGGTAGGACAGATGTATGAAGGAAGAATCTTTTTTCTTTAAATAAGTAAAGGTCTTACAGGGAGAGTTGCCATGTGCTGAATACTCAGCAAATACTTCATGCTGCCTGCACTTAACACTCTCCACTAAGCACCCTTTGGGAGAGGACACTAGGCTAACCTGACTTACTGTCTTACTTATGGCTATTCTTAAGCTGTTTTTCAGCAAATATCTGATTTTCCCCCATTTGACCTTATCCTTTTAGTCTTGTTCTCTACCACCTTTTGTAATGAGAGCTTACCTCTCATGTATAGGTTTAGTTTTTCAGCGTTGATGCTCCTGTTGTTAGGTTGTACAATGCCATTGTGATTCAAGTCTGTGTCATCTCTTCATCTAATGCTACTATAAGACTGAAACTTTTAAAATCCATTAATAGGAAACTAAGAGCTGAGCTGATCAAATCTGAGATAATATCCTTCCAAAGTCCTGTAAAACTGCAAAGTGATTAAATGAAAAAGGTGCAGTTTACAGAAGCAAGAGACTTCAACATCAAACAGCTCAACTCACAGCATATGTCAAGTGTAAACAATCTGTGAGTTATAAAAGGGAATTGTCTAATCTTTCATGCTGGATACACTGAAGTCATGGTGAGAGCAAAACTCTGGGTGGTGACAAGACCAATCGTGGCAGTGATAAAATGCTGAAAGAATACTAAATGTATCTTGTGAAAAAATAGATGTACGTGCTTAGTCCTAGAGATTTGATTGATCTCTCTCACGGTTAGCTCTCTCTTTTTTTGCCTTCCCCTGAGTATTCTCTGCTATGGTAAGACAAAAGTCAATAGGAATTAAGGAATTTTGAAGTCGGCTTTAGACATTATGCTGTAGTGATTGTGATTGCTCATGAAATAGCAGTTCAGGACTAGGTAGAAGAAAACATTACATTCATGCTGCCCTAGCATTATTCATAGCATACAAAGTCAGAATAGTCAGTCAACACTTTTTTTAAACAAAATGTATTATGTAGCTTTCAGCAGCCTTCCAGGGGAAGCTGGATATATTGTCTGGACCGTTAGGGGCTCTTTTCATCAGACAAGCCACGGCTGCAGTTTTTCTTGTCTTAAAACCCCACCATGTGATCCATGAGTCTGGTGTTGGTCTCTTGTCCCAAGGAACTAGCAATAGGACAAGAGGAAATGGGCTTAAGTTATGTCAGGGGAGGCTTAGATTGGATGTTAAGAAAAAAAAATAGTTACTGAAAGAGTGGTGAGGCACTGGCCCAGGCTGCCCAGGGAGGTGGTGGAGTCACCATCCCTGGGGGGTTCAAAAAACTTGTGGACGTGGTACTTCAGGACATGATGTAGTGGTCATGGTAGTGTTGGTATGATGGTTGCACTTGATGATCTTAGAGGCCTTTTCCAACCTTAGTGGTTCTATGATTCTGTGTTCAAAAGTTCACTTTTGTTCTTAGATATACAGAAGTTATCATTTAGGTATAATTTGTACCTGTACATTTTAGTGAGCTCTGTGACCTCTCTATTCTAAATCCAAGGCAAACAGATCTTAAAATGCACATTGTAAGACTTCTCTATGAGTTGGCAAGTTCAGACGTTAGAGAGGTGCCTTTTATACACAGTTTGGTTGTATGTGGAAGTAGATTAGGAGCAATCATGTCAAATGATGCAGAAAAATTGTTTCTGCGATATCGCCCCATGAAAATAAGAGCTGTGATTTGTACAGATATGTGGGACTCCTGATGTGCACACCAGGGTGTCTTGATAGCTTAAATATAGGTCTCTTTTAATGCTGTGTGCATTGTGTAAAATATTGAAATCTGAAATTCAAATATTGCATGTAAGTGGAGTGTAAGAGCTGTCAGGGTTCAGGACCCTGCAGAACCCATAGGGAGATACCTGCCTTACCTGTGAAGACCAGTTGTTTCTGCTTTAATTTAGAGTAACTGTTCATGGTTTGTTTTCATGCATGGGCCCAATGACCCAAAGAAAAAAAAGAAAAACAGCACTCCCATTCCTAGTTTATTTGTAAACCAGGTCAGATACCCTTGATTAGCTCTCAGCTGGAGCATAATTTAAATCCTGACAGCTTGAACCTAAACAGCAGGCTTTTTTTCAGACAGGCCAAAAGATAGGGAGAGAAAAATAAAAGCTATTTCCAGTTCACAAGTAGTACAACAGTGCTGAATAAATCGGCGACTGTTAATGAATAGCTATTTCAAATATTTACAGGAGGCAAAAGAAAAGAAGATTGGCATCCAAGGCAGCTGTGCCCAGGGAGAGCTATTAAAAATAAACATGATCAATGATGTTCAAGTGCTCGTATAGCTGTCAAATATCAGAGGTACTCAAAAGTGGAAAGTGTTTATACTCTGTGGCCCAACTGCCAGGCTTTATGGACAGGGATATTTTTTTCTCTAAAATTTTCATAAAACTAACATTTAGCTGATCAAAAGGGGGGAGAGGATCTAATGTAAAACATTCAAGAACCTTGAACTTTTTGCTGTGTTAAAATACACCCCTGCTTATTTGCTTTGCAGGTGAGAATAAAATTGTTTTATACATTCTGTTATTTTCACACTGAACTAATTTCTTTAGTCTTGATTCCTAAAAGAAAAAAAAAAAAGTTATGAGAGTTTATACTCATAAGAAAATCCATTATTTATTTTTATGACTCTTGGTCTTCTGTATTAATGGGTGATAATGAAGGCATATAATTATTGCAATGCTTTTGTATGAAACTTGAGAAATTGTATGTACATTATATACTTCATATGCTTTTGGTCACAGGTTTTTTATCAGATTATCTAGAAAGTATTTTTATATCAATTATCAGTTCTGAGTTTAATGTATGTCTGTTGACTGCAAACCTTTTAGAAGAGGCACTTTACTTCTGTACTTCATTGTGAAGTTTCTCAGAGACTGTCAGGCTGGTGAATTCTCCTTCAAAAAAACTTTTAAAAAAAGCAAGTGACGCCTTATATACTGGGGATATACCAAATGCAAAGGACATGACAAAAATGTCATTACTTGTAGGATGCCATAGTAGAGATTGTTTGTCATGCATGGATATTGCTTTCTTCCATCTTGCCTTTTTTTTTTTTTTTCTCTTTCCAAAATGAGTTAGAAAAAAATGGTGCTAAAATACTCATCCAGCATGTCTTAGAACTAAGTTCTGGTCCTGTGTTTGAGAGGTAAACAAATGTGTAGTGCATGTAAGAAGCCCATTTTCACAGAAATTACAGTAACATGGATTGCTGTCTTCCTTGTGCTTAAACTCCTGTCCTTTAACACTGAAATTCACTGTGAAATGGGTATGAGCTCAGCTCTCTGAATCATAGCATTGGTTTTACATTTGGTGTCTTGAGTTTTTGAAGTAATTCTTAAATTAAATGTACACTGATGTTGAAATAAAGAGGAAGGAGTTTGAAAGCATCTCTTTCCTTAACCTGTATACATCTTTATTGCTGTGGAAATGGCCTAGTGGTTTCCTTAGAGTGTAAGTTTGAGCAAAACCTGCCAGATCCACTTCCTATCAAATTGTAGTGAGGTAAGAACAGCAGTGATGATGAAACATCCCCAAGCTTGCAGGCTTTCCAAGATGGAAAGCTTGTCTTTTTTTCCAGTTTTATCCTTCCATGTAGTGGCAGATATTGCCCTTCAATGTGCCCTTGCAGAACAGTGTCATCTCCTGAAATGATCCAAGGAGACAGCAAATTCCCTATTGATTTCCTTAATATGGAGGCTTTGTATGTCACTGGGCATTGATTTGAAAGTTAACACAATGTTAAGATATTGAAATGGTTGTAGCTGCCATGGCCCAACGTGCTCTCAGCTGTCTCTGGTTGAGGATGTCTTGTTGACTGATCTCCTAAATGGACCTCATGATAGTAACACTGCTTGAATTGTATCAGGATTGTAATGCTGTGCTGAGTCACTTTAGGAAACTAATGTGTGCTGCTGTATGTCTCTTAGGTGAAGTTTCCTAGCTCTGCCATGTAAACCAGACCTCAGAAAGCTGAGATGTTCTTTGCAAATTTTAAAGTTGAAATCTGATTTTTCTGTGTCACCCTTGAGAAGTCCCTGTGGTTGGAGCAAGCACTTTGCCTCTACCTAAGTCATACTGCCCAGCTAGGAGCAGGAGAGGCATTTGGTTTGGGAGTGGAACAAGCCATTCTCCTTTACCTAGATTTTTGAAGGCTTCCTCTGCAGTTAGCTTAGCAGCATCGAAGCTGTTTAGCTTTCTGTATTGGGTAAAACCCCCACAACTTTGCAAATTACTTGAGGAAAGAAATAGGTAATGGAGGAGGAAAGAAAGCTGTTTGGAAGGCAGACAGATATGTGTATATCCAAAAAATTGCTCTGTAGGGATAAAACGTGTAAGAGTGTTAATCCGTACGAATACTCTGCAGAGCAGGAAAATCCAGTTTCTCCAGCCTTTTTTTTTTTTCCCCAAACCTTTTTCAGTGGCACAGTAGGCATCCTACTCATTACAAAGTAGGTCTTTGCATTGGTTTTGGATAAGCAGCAAGCTGACATACTTTCTGAACAAGGACTGAACATTAGTAGTAACACTTACATTCCAGTTTTTACCCTGGAGAGTCTCACTGGAAAAAATAAGATACTTGTAGCATTTATTTAACAGAGATCTATCTAATTTGAGGAGTATGTAATATTCTTCAAATAGTGCTTCTTATGAATAAAACTTAACCTTTATGTATTTAAAATCTGTGCGGACTGCATTATTCACATAAGCTAATGGTATATTATCATATGATTCTTCTTCAGCTGGGCTGGATACTTAAACACTGATGACATGAACAGAATTTTACATAGAACACATTTTATTACAACAAAGATTAATAAGCAGAGCTTCTGATTGGAGGATGTGAAAGAGGAAGGATTAGTGGAGAGTTCAAGGAAGTTCCATTACCAGTAGAGAAGACCCTCTTTCTCAGAAACTGTGGGCTTTAAAAGACCTTCTGGTTCATCTATGAAGGTATATTTCATGTTGTGTGGAAATACAGGTACTCGCAGACTGCTTTAGTTAATTGCTGAAAATAAATACATTTTTTACTAAACCCTGCAAACACCAAGTGCATTCAACTTCTGGAAAGGTGTAGGCAACTTTTTCTAAAAAAAGTTGAGCTAATAAAACTAGTATTCATTTCCCTGGTGCTGCTCTTTCAAAACTCTGTAAGGAGTAGTAACCAGATGGACCTGAGGATGCAGGGAGATGAAACCTCAGCTACTCAACTTGCACTATTAGGTGGAAAGTTCTTTGCAAACATAAGGATAGAAATTTTCTTTGAGGTTTAATCAAGCAGATACCAGTGTTTGCTTATCCATGAGAGTTTGAGTAAATAGGAGTAAGCAAATGGAATTTGTTAGAGCACAGTATTAAGTTCTTTTCTGAAGGTGGAGAAATAAAACATAATTTATATCTGGCATATTAAGTACAGTGTTTGGTCCTTTAAATGTTCCAAGCAGTAAAGTTGCCATAAAACAAATAATGTTATTACATTTCTAGTATTCTGTGGCAAAAAATATCTTCACAGCAAATAATTAAATGGAGGTTCTATAAGGATTTTAAAGTTCCTTTCATGCTTGGTTATTATAAACTGCAATACCCTTCACTGTAACTTAATTTTGAAAGCATCTGAGCAGAGAGCAGGTTTCATAATGTTAAAATTTCTGTGACACGGATAATTTTGCAGGTTATGGGAATTCTGTTTAGACACAATAAAATTAGAGCTGTGAAGCTTATTTTTTCTTTCCCGTCCCTCTCCCCCCACTGCAACTCTTGCTTTATAAAGATTTGTGCCCAATCCTTACATGTATTTTAATGTTGGGGGGTGTTAATTATATTAATTTGCATATTGAGCTTGCACAGTCTCTTTAGTTGTTGCATTTCTCCAGCTGTTCCTAAATAGCCATTGTGCTGATCAAGCACTTGCTTCAGTATGTCCTTGATAAAACTAATGAAAGCATCTGTGGAAGCAGCGACAGCAGCTGCGGTGCCTTATGGAAGCCGACTTCTGCTTAACATTCTGAGAAAAGAAATAGTTCTGTACTTGTGCTGGAAGCTAATGCTGGCTGGCTTACTTCTAGCATAAAAAGAGTTGCACCTGCCACGGCTAGACCAAGCACTGAGGCTTGCTGATTACATGTTCTTGTTAGTGGCATTGTTATTGGTAAAATGGGAGTGATGTCATCCTTATCAAACCCTACTGGCACCCTACCGAGTGACAAATAATTTGCCCACTGCTGTTTATCAGCATGGGCCTTGTTTCAGAAGTGACAAGAGTGCGGAATTTTCACAGTTGAATGCTGTACAAGTGCAGAGGTGTAGGAAAATGAAATGGATTGATACTTGTAATCAGTGCACATAGTGATGGTTAAGGTGTAATGAAACATAAGTGCACATTTTGGGTAATTATACCTCTACCAGGTGGGGCCCTGGGGCTTTGCATCTAGAGAAGCTGCTTGAGGTGGTGGATGTGCAGGAAAAAGTGCTGCAGCACCATCTGCTTTTTTCACATTTCCTCATGAATTTCTCTGTCCCCCAAGCCTGGACTGCACAGACTTGGAACAGCACTTGGACTATTGGTGTCTCCTCTCCTAGTTGGGCATAGCCCCAAATACTGGAGTGGATGTGGTGCAAAAGAGCAGCCCTTGTGAGTAGGATATATTAGTACACCCTTCTAGGGCTCCCTGAGACATATGTTGCATACTTCTCTTTAATCTTCTCTCAAAAAGTTTACAGTAAAATCTCATTATATCTTAAGGTAATAACTAATATTTTAAGGTTTTCTGCATGTATTAGTTTTGTATGTTTATATGTATACATCTTAAATGGGTAATGAAAATTAGAAAATTTTCATTTTAGAAATGAAAAAAAAAGAATTCCTTCAGCCAGGCATCTGTAGTTTCTGTTTGTTTTCTGTAAGCCTTAAGCTACCTGCATTTCTTCTAGGGAATGGGAACAAATGGCTGGTAGCTGAAAACACTACAAGCATCTTTTGCACCTTGGAATCACTGTGCAAAGAGAAAAATGAGGTCTGTGTATGGTCATTCATTTGTGGTAGTTGCTATGTGAAATGGGAATCTGTATTCTAAAACTTAAACTTGGTGGCTCCAAGGACACTATTGACCCAGGCATGCCAAATGTTTCAAATGTAGTAGATAGGCCACACGTGCAATTTGGTTGCACATTTCAGGTAGAATAGGTTTGGAGTATCTTGGATACATTGTGTTCTTCTGCACTTGTTAATAGCTGATCCATGTATGTGCCTTTACTTGTCTGGGAGTGTTCTACAAAACCCAGTGTTTTGAAAGCAGTTTCTGGACTGATGGCCAGAGTCAGACCTTTATTCTTGTGAAATGTTCTGTAATTTATATAGCTTTCCTGTTCTGATGAGTCTTTTATACATCTTTGACATTTTTATTAATCTCAGTTTTTCCTTGGTGAATGTAGGTCATTATATAATTTGCACTGTTTGTTCCCTAATAAAAAAAGAACATTGCTGAATCTGACTTTCTTATAGTGTGTGCCAGGGTCAGGCTCATACTTGATGTAACTGCAGGGAAGTCAGTGGAGTAATACCTTGGATAAATTTGCCCCAACTTTTACTAAAGCATCCAAGTGTTAAATAAAACCTGCCCTATTACAGTATTTGAAAAAAATCTATATATTAAAAAAGTGAAGTGAGATATGTCTAGGTGTAAAAACAATTCTGTATGTCTGAGGTGGCTCTTGGGTAGGTCTTTAGCATAAGTTACAAAAAAAACCACAGACTTTAAGTTAATTCTGAGGTTTACAGAGGTAAACACAAAAGACCATCACACTGTGAACTGGTTAGTTCAGTGAGAGGAGTGATGGAAATTTTAAAAATAGATGTGTGTGGAAGTCAGCCGATAACCTGTGCTGCATATAATAGAGAACAGAAAAGTTTAATCACTGTGAACTTTGAATGGAGAGGGTATTTATGGATGGCAAAGCCATTCAATTTTATCAGCTTGACAAAAGGTAGTCAATTCTGAACATTATTAATACCTTTATGTCACTTCTGGGAACCCTTGCAGAATGAAAGCATCAATGATCCGTTTTTTAGAATTAATTTGGTGACATCTTATCAAAGGAATGCATCAACATCTCCTGGCCTGGTGCATAAATTACCTCTGCAGCCTGTGACCTTAGAAGCTGTGCAACTCTTGGACGTGCAGTTCTTAATACACTTGAACTAATTGTTTTGATTAGAATCCTGGAGTATTCTGCTTATCCTATTGATCTTACTAAGGTGGAGCGTTTCATAACTCTCAAGGAAAACAGTGAATGTTCAGTGCTGGTGTTTGGTTTTTTTTTTGTCCTACTACCACATGTATTCATTTTTCTCTATGTTCAGGGTGTGGAGTCCAAGATTATTCTCATGATCACGTTTGTTTCCCTGACAGCAATCAAAAGACAGGTCCCCTGTTTCTATGAGTTAGTCTCTGAAGTAGCATTGGAGCTGGGGACACTGATGTACAAGGGCACACCACAGTGCTTACAACTCTGGAGCCCATTTACCAACCTGGCTTATTTACATTGTTACGCTGTTGATGATCATAACTTCAGGGACTGAGAGCAGTGGTGGCATTTGAACTGTCTCCATAAGCTACCCTTAGAATGGTACATTTCAATGCCTGATATGGACTGTGTTGATTTATGTGCTGACTGTTTCATACCCAGTGAGAAAGGCCAGGTGTACTCTGAGGAACTTCAGCTCAGAAGTGGTTTGATTTGGGAGTGGGGCTTGAAATGGCATTTTTTTCATCAGCAATTGAAAAGTAAGAGGCTGTGGGCATTTTTTTGGTAGAAAGCTTTACTAGTGAAGAGCTCACTACTAAGCAAGGAATACCTGAAGTGTTTCTGTCCTGAATCTCGGGAAGTTCAGTTTTATTCTACCAGTTATAGACAGAGTAGGGAAAAACAACAGCAAATTTCTTAGACAAGACCTTAGTTTGCAAGATTTCAGTGTGTGTTTTGTTTGTCTTTCAAACACAATTTCTGCCTCTATCTCTGTGCTGGTTTGACCATGACAACCTCAATCCTCTCTGACATACTTGCCTAGATAGATATGTCTCTCTCTTTAGAAAAAGAGCTTATTTTGTCCTTGCAGGCATAAGCCTCTGGTATTGTTTCTGTTGGCCTTCCCTTTGCTTGTGATACGAGGTGGCAACTGTTGGTAGCAGTGGTGTTTCCAAGTGAAACAGAAGCAGCAGCTCCCAAACTCCAAACTCTCGTTCCCTTCTCCACCCTTCAAAATATACGTGCCACGTTTTTAAAGATCAAGATGAATTTTTTAATTCTGTAACAGCTGATGAAAGAGCCAACAAAAACAAACAAACTGAAACAAAAGCGTAGCTTCAAAAGACAATTGATTCTAGGCAAACTCCTAGTTTGAACCTTGTTGGCTTTCACTCATATCATTTGTATTCTTAGGGCAAAACCAGCTGTTCTACTGAAAACATTCAACCAAAAAAAAAAAAATTAACTTGTGTACAGAAAAAATAAAGATATAAAAATTTATTTTTGGCTAGAATCTATAGGTCATCACAAGTGAAATGTCCATTGCTGTATGGCTTCTCTGTGTGAGTAGTGGTTTGAGTGTTTATAAATGCTTGGTGGTGCTAGTAAAAAAGTAAAAATAAATTTATTTATATTTGTCAGACAATATATTTACATTTTTCTGTATTCAGTAGAATAATTATCTGAATAGCACAGATAAAGCTCATAAAGTGATCTGACAATAAGAAATTAAACCATTGTTGTCCACTTTAGAGGCAAAAGGAGGACTACAAAGGTGATGTTAAATCTGAAATGTAGGGCTCTCTTGAGTCTGGAGCTACACAAACCCAAGATGAGCTGTTGTGATATGTTCTTTCAGCCTGCTGTGAGGAGCATTGTCTTCAGCAAAGGGTGAGAGGTTATGATGCAACTGCCAAGTTAGCAGGAGGCAAGATGGCTGTGGGAACAGGGGACAGAATGGTCAATGCTAAGTGCATTGTGAAGACAGAATATGCAGAATTTCTGGAGTCCTTGAACAGTACATGAACTTGTACTCACTGTTTTTATTTTGAAATTCTGTACTGAGATATTTTGATACTTTGGCAGGAAAGAAGAGTGGATCTTATTTATGCCTGCCTGGTGTTCTGGATCTTGGCAGTATGAAAAGTGCTTAGTTCACAACAAAACAGTGATCTTTGAATTGTGAATTACTCTATTTATATTGAATTACATTTGTTGAACTTATTTCTGTAACAGGACTGGGAAAAACTGTGCCTGAGTAGATAGAAAATTTGATTCCATCTTCTCCCTATACCTTTTTGAATAAGCACTTTCAAATTCTGCTGTTGGCTCTTTGTTTTCTTGATATCCTTGACACCTGTCACGATGTCAAAGCTGACTCCTGTACTTTAGATCAACAATTAATTTTTAAAAATGATACTAGCAATCAATTTTAGTAATAGATTTTAATCTACAGCTCTCAAATTACAGCAGAGGTGTGTGTGACTCTTAGTGTGCCAGAATTGCCTGTGGATCAAACTAATTTATTAATTCTGAACATGTTCTGTATGAATATAATGTAATTAGTTGAGATGGATTAGTTAACATATGAAGTATGGAGGATGAGAAATTTTAAACCAGAAGAGGGCAGCAATGCTATAAAAAAAAATAAATTTGGCTCAATTATCTTCCTCTTTCTGTTTTGCCAGTAAGTCATGTGTGTGCTCTGCTAATTTCTTGGACAGACTTTAAGATAAGTAGCATGAAAAAAGTCTGTTAATACCATTGCAGTGGTTATTATTTCAGTATATTTCTTTGAACAGCTTCTTCCTGCCAAAAGGTTTTAGCTTGAAGATGTACATGTAGAAGACCTGCTGACTTTTTTTTTTTTTTTAAAAAAAAACCCCTTATTTCTAGTATGAAAATTGATTTCATGATGTTGGTGTGATTTCTGATTTCATTGTCTGTCCTGAGTGATTCAGAATAATGTCTTTAATTTCCTAGTTGTTACACTCATATTCATTTTAGGGAATTCAGTATCAAGCTGGGCACTTTTTAATTTACGTGTTGTAAGCAATAAGCTATGCTGGCCAAATATATTGTGTTGCATTTTAACAACTTTGCTGTCATCAGAATGTGACTGTAGAAACACTAGTGTATTGCACAAATGTACTAGAGCATATAAAGCAATTTTAAATATTTGGGTGTAAACTTGAGTGGGGACAATCTTAAATATGAGATAGTCCCTAGGTATGCAGGACTAAAATTTAGTTGATTCTTTCTGATGATGCAGCAGTTGTAGGAAGAAAAGTGATTTCTTCTTTTTAGAGTATGTTCTAGGAGGTAGTGTAAGGGGAGATGAATAGTTTCTGTGCTTTTTCCATACGTACAGGAAAGTAGGTCTGTTGAGGAAGGTGATGTCCCACATATTCTTATTATAGAACAGAGCTAACCCTCAGCACTCAAAAGTGCTGATATAGTTCTATAGAGGAGGGGGAAGAGGAGATAGACAAACAGGTCTGCATTACTTATTTTGGTGGTGAGAGAATATCTGAAGAATAACTGCAGCTATTTTTATGACACTAGCAACGTGCGAGTACTGAGAGTTGTGGAAGTATATCTTTTGTGTGCAATTATTTTTGTAAAATCTAAGGTTTGAACCTTCTTTTTTCCCTGGTGCCGATTTGTACAGGAAAGAAATAGCCAAAAAATTCAAGAGTCCACACTGTTCTGTAGTCTGAGAGAATAAACCCAAATGTTCACATGCTACAAAAAAAATGGAATGCACAGAGGGTGTTGTTTCACCATCTGGGGAAAAATTAGCATTTCATTTATATTAGCTGCTTCTGTTCTAGTTTTAGAAGCTGACTCACTGTCTGAACATACTAGAGGGCTTCTCCCAATATGTTAATTTTAAACCAGTCTGTGTACTCATTAGTGTCCTTAATAGCTTCCTGGCTGTGGTGCAGAGTGCGTGCTAACGTGCCATTGTTGAATAGCACTGCAGATCCAGGTTGCTATGGGGTATGCCCCCTGGAAAAAGTAGGACAAACTTCACCTCCTATTGTTTGGGTACATGTAATTATCTGCTCTGCTTCCTGGCTAGACAGATCATAGTCCTGGGTCAGTCTTGACTAAGATGTGACTAAGGGGAAATGAGAAATCAAGAAATCTTTGAAGGTGTTAAGATGACGCCATTGTTTAAGGGTACCTGAGCTGTGTTCCTTAGATCACAGTCATTCCTGTGATTGCTTGTGGGGAATTTCTGGATCCAGATTCCCGGTGCAGACAAGGCTGTAGAAGGCAGAAATATGTGCTAGGGTGGCACAAAAGCTCCTCCCAGTGAGCAGCTCCCCACTAAAGATGAAATCATTTAATATTAACTGTAATGTATGCACAGTAAGACAAACTGGGCACTAATACAAGGAACTATCGAGTGGCTGAAGTCTCATATTACTACATGCCAAAGGCATGAATTCTTTTAAAAAGACATATCCCTAAGCATGGCTTGCAGCTTTTAATTAAACCCTGCAAAATCCCAGCAAGACTTAAAAAGTTTCTACTGTTTACTGAATCTTGCTCTTCCACTGAAAATAGTGTTTTGGTTTCTTTTATTCTAAATGCAGAGGTGCAAGCTGGAAGACTTGCTGTTAAATGAATCTGGAAATTGAAAATAATGTTGGGAGGCTTCATCTAATTCTGTGAGCTTCAGTTTTAAAGATGCATTTGTTTGACTTTAGATGTGTAATTGAGCAGCTTTAGCCTGGTATGCATAAGTCTGTATCTTGCAGGGATTTTTAATCTTTTGGGCAAACTGAGAAAAAATGACACAAGAATACAATTTCTAACATCTTGGATGTTCTTTTCTATATTTTCATTTTTAAAAAAACAGATAGTTTGTTCCCAGAAAGAAGACAATTGCTTCCTAGCTTGAATTAGTATACTATGCACTTGGGTTGCTTATCCAAGATGTGCAGGGATTGAGAACTAAAGCCTAGTCTCCATTGACTATATAGGGTAATGATGTCCTCATTTGGACACCTAAATGAGACACTCAAAATCAATGCGAATATATGTTATCCCCAAAGTAGTCAGAAAATCCCCTAGCATTGTTTATAGATGAAAGTATATGTAATACTACCTTTGTAGCATCCTGCCAAAATTCAAACAACACCCGAGCTGGTGCCCTGTTTTCTTATGTGGTAGGTGGGAGAACTTTATTGCTAGTATCACAGAAGGGTTGAGGCTGGAAAGCACCTACTGGAGGTCCTCTGCTCCCACTTCTCTGCTCAGGCAGGGCCAGATTTGTGAAAGTCTTTCTGTGAAGGGATTTTTTTTTTTTTAATCATTGTCTGGTCTAATCTAACAAGTGTCTTGGCTTTTACCTTCAGTGCAGGCTGCAAAGCATGTTAACATTTCAGTCATAAGAGGTACCTGGTAGGATATGCCTTCCTACAGCCCTGTCCAGCTTACTGCTAGAAACGTATAAATTATAGTTAATTTGATATTAATAAGTGGGAGGATTTTCTTTATGTTGTATTATGATATGATATTAAGAAAATAGTCTGTGTTACTACTATATAAAATCTGTAAATGTAAATTACTTTTATATAATCTTGTTTTCTAGAAACTTCCGTTTTCTTGCCAACTTACTGAATGCAGTTAAATTGCAAGTTTACTTTTGGCTTTCTTTTCAAATATTTTACATCTTGTGTTCATTTCCATATGAAATACTGCTGGACATTTTGACCATCTCTTCCTTTTGTCACTGTAGTAATGGATAAATTTCAGTTTATAATTTAAAGTGTTCTGCAGCAAATGTAATCTGGTCTTAGTTTTATTAGACTGCTTTTGGTTACTTGGTCGTTCACAATTTTTTATATAATTATTGTGACCATGCTGTATTGAACAGATATGTGCTGAATCTTCTAGACTATACTTTAAATGGTTGAGTTCTTAATTTTGTATTATTACTGATTACACTGCTTGGAGTAAGATTTGTTCTTGGAGTAGGTAAGTGTCATATTTGTAACACCATGTTGTAAAAGCTCTTTTTCCTTTTGTCTCAGAGTGGTTTTATATAGGGTTTGATTAAGAGTGTTCTTCTAACAGTAAAAGTCTTTCTGTGTACTTAGGTGAGGTTTATTTACTACTTAGTTTTTCCATGATATTCTTGTGCTTCCACATGTTTTTATCTTCTTTCTTTTTGTATGTTCTTCCCCTGCACCTCTGGAATATCAATTACGGAATGATTTGCTTGTGTCGTTTTGGTTCAAGGATTAATTGAAGTGGGTACATTTTATAATTAACATACCTGAGAAATTGGTCAAATGCACTGCAGGGTGAGCTGGGTTTAGCATCTCTGTCTTTTACTACTTTTCCCAACTTCTTCAGATGAAAACGTGCTGCTCAACTTCCAGATATAAGCAGTTGTTGCTCCCTCTTGTTTTATAAAACTCTTAGTTTTGAGGGCAGAGGGGATTTTTAGGTGTTTCATTTTTAGGGTGGTTTTGTGTGGTGTTTTTTTGTTTTGTTTCTTTGTTTGTTTTTCTTTAAAACCAGCAGCTTCTTTCCTTTTTTTTTTTTTTTTTTTTTCCTTTTTCTGATGATAGAGTTGTGAGATCAAAGCACCCTGGGTTCTGGTTCTTAATGTGGAGACTCTCACTCTGTGATTCCCCTGTAGAAGAACAGGGGGCTTTGTTCAGTTTCCTGCACCAGAAATAAGCTCATGGACTTTCAGGCAAACAAAAATGTTCAGAGCTATATGAATAATCAATTTAGTTTATTAAGCAACATACATGAAAACAGCATCTTGTGGAGCTATATAAAAGTAGCAAGCATGGTCATAATGTCTGTTTTGGGAGGTTTTTTTGTTGTTTCCTCTTCTCCCGCTCCCCTCCCGCTTCCTAGGCCTGTGTATCGCCTTAGTCCTGCACCTTGTAGTGCTTAGGCCTGGTCAGCCCTTTCCCTGTTTTGCCCCTTCCTGCACGTTTCTGTTTTAACCTGTGAAAGGGGAAGAAAGTCTCTCAGCTGTGTATGTTCAGGACTCTTGGTCATGGCTCTCTGAAAGATGTTTGAATTGGCTCTACCAGGATGCAAAAAAAAGCGTTTGGGCAGACAGTGCATTAAAAGGGCACCAAAGTGAGCACAACAGAGTGGTATGCACTGGGTGGCTTTGAGCGAGGAATGGTGGCATCTCCAGCCCTCTGCCTGTTGCACCTAAATTATTATTGTCTTTCCTTGAGGACATGTTCTGAAAATTGTGCTCTTGGGTCATACTGAAGCCCCAAACCTTCTGTACTGGTTAAGGAAATGCATCCACACGAACAGATTGATTCCTGGTGTGTTTGGAGGAGGCACTGGCAGGCCGCAGGGGGCTGGTGATTCTGGGTGCCAGTGGCTAGTGAAGTGGGGGGAGCTGCCCCAGCCAGCGTGTCGGGCGGAGGAAGCCCTCTGATGAGAGGAGGCCATGTCCCATCCCAAATCCAGTGGTGGGAGCCAGCGAAGTCGCCGACCCCTTCAGCTGTGCCTCCCCAGCTGGTGCCAAGGACAGCAAGGGGGGTGCCCTGCCCGTGCCTCCCCAGCAGGGCGATGGGGGCAGCCATGCTCCCGTCGAGGGCCTGGGGGACTGCTGGGGCTGCCCTGTGGCCTTGGCCTGGGCCCGAGCGGGGCTGGCTGCGGCAGGTGCGGGGCTGTGGGAGCCTTTTGTCCTGCACCTGCTGCGCATCAGGTGAGTATAAACAGCTGGCGGACGGAGACAGGGATTACCTGTAGGTGGGCCTGGACCGGGCCCAAAAACGCGCCGCTTATTTTTTTTTCCTTCCCCTCTCCATGTACAGCTTGGCTTTAGTAGCTGTTTTGAGCCACGAGTTGCGGTGCAAGCAGGCACTGGGGGAAAGGGTGCTGGCAATGCCTACTCAGACGGGAAATGTTCACACTAACACACACAACAGGAGCTAAGCGTGGAGCCCTCGTGCTTTGCAGGGTTGCTAGGCAGCCTGCTTGCTCTGAGGTAGCTGGAAGTTGCACCACCTTGAAGTTTTCAGATAAGCAGACAGCCCCTTGTTTAACTTAGAAAACATTAACTTCTTTGTGTGGCTTCTGGAAGTGTAGCAATAAGTTGAAGGGTAAAGAGAATAGAATAGAAAGTGATCCTGCTTTATTGTTTTTATAAAGGAGGATGATTGCTGTGTTATCAATAGTGAATTACGGAAAGAGACTTTCTTGCTGTTGCCTTCCTTTGTGAAACAGAAGTGCATTAATGATAAACATTTACAGTGGAAAATTTAAGATACAAATATATCACTGCAGTATGTGTACTAAGCATAGGAAATACCACTGTAGGTCAGTACCATGGCTTAGTAAATGTTTACTTTTAAAGGGCACCCTCTTTTTACAACTTTTTTTTTAAGGCAGAGTTGTGTACAAAGTGTTTATATATCAATAATACTGTTTAGGGAAGAGTCAAGTGAAGAGAGCAGATAAACCACAGGAGAACTCATTATACTTCAACTTTCTGATTTTCATTTCTTCATAATTGAGACTCTAGGTTTTTGTGCATCGTTATTGTGGTAAAGGAGCTATACCTGTAATTAGCTATAGAGAGAATAAATGTAAGTGAAAACAAACGGTCTCTTTCTTGAGGTTCCTTGAACTTCTGAGAGCCCAGTAAATGGAAAATTTTGAACGAACCAGCAGTGAATGGCCTGGACTTTTAAACTTGTGTGCTGTCTGTGTTAGGATCTCCTCCAGAACATACATAATATGTGAGGCAGAATGATTCTGGGCAGAGTAAATGCTAGTAGGAGATCCAAGTAAAGAACCTAGACAGGTCAGAACAGTAATCTGGAAAATGCAGCAGCTATCCTGAATTTGGAAATAGAAATTACAGAAATTAGTGGTATGGATCCATCAAAATGTTGTCTCTGCTGAAACATGGTTAGAATGTACTGAAAATTTGATTTGATTTCACAATAACCATTTAATAACCTAACAGTTTGGGAAAGATTGCTGTAGTTACTTTCAAAGTTGATAGCCTTATTTGTTGGCCTATTGGAAATAGACCTGAACAGTGTATAGTAAAAATGCTTTAGGATGTTTGGTAGATTTAAAAAGATGGAAGATAGAACTACTTTTACATTGATTTTTACTCCAGGAGACAGTCATGATAGAGAGAGTCCCCAGGGGACTTGGAAAAAAAAATAGAAAGGGAAGAATAAGGAAGCTAAACTTTCCATTTGGGGTCGCCAGTCCAAGTAGAAAAGGCAGGTGGAACTGTTTCAAGTTAAAATTGATTTTTTTTTTTTTATTTTTTTTTTTTCTCTATAAAGGCCAGGTGCATGCCCAGCTAGGATGTACTACCTCAGGGAGGGAAGAAAAGTGGGGGTTTTTATGCAAAGAAACTATGTATGTGGAGGTACAGAAAACATCTCATTTACAAAGAGTAAAGATATTAAGCAGATTTTAAGATAGTTAAAACTTAATTCTTATAAAAATCATTAAGCACTTTAAAAAACCAAAACCAAACCAAACAGTCTGACATTCATGATGGGTGTCAGAATGGCAATTGGAGAGTGGCTTCTCTCCTTATGTGTGGATTCAGTGTGACAAGAGGCAGACTAATTCTGGCCCAGTTGTATCCTCCTCTCTTCACCTGCAAAGGCCACCTGAGAAGAATAGAGAGGATAGTTCAGTCTCCTGCCCTGTTCACTTCTTAGTGCATCAACTGCAATGATGCTAGTTCTAGATCATTAAATTATAAATCAGCATGTTTAGATGCCCTTTAGATGCCTTTAACACTAGCCAGATTTGGTGGCAGGTTCTCAGTGCTTTATTGAGAAGTCTTCCAATTCTAGTATTCAGAAGAAAATGAAACTATTAATAAAGGCAGTAGTTGTGCACAGTGTTATCCTGTAAACTTTTAGTCCTGCCTGTGTGTAAAAGGAAAGTACTCTGTTAAGTGAAGCTAGTGAGAAAATTCAACCTCTTATGACTTTGTCTGAGATTTTCTGCTTAACGTTTATCTGTTTTACTTAACTTTTGAATGATCCCTTTTTTGCTGGGTTTCCATCTGCAGTGAAACACCTTAATTTCCCTTAGACTTGTTTATGAAGAAATAAATTTTGGTTCTGTCTGGGTTTGCTGGTTCAAGATGAACTGAATCAAGATGTTCTGTAACAGTGGACATTTCACATATTCAGAGTACATTTACAAACAAATGTTGCCTGGCAATAGAAGGTAGCAGAAACATCTGAAATGAGGGTAATGACATTCTGTTACATCTCATTCTATATACATTAACAGCCTTAAAGATTGCTAATTGAATTGAATTTTAGGCAGCTCTCTGTGCCTCATGAATTGTTGAGGTTTACTGTGGCCAGGATGGTAATTTGTTCCTCATTGTTTGTCATCTCTTGTGTCCTGTTGCTTTAAAAAAATGTACGTTGAAATGTGGAAGTGTAATATATTCAAGTGCTTGCAGGTGCAATAAATGCATGTGATGCCAAAACCAAATAACTTGTATATTTGAGAGGGAGACTGTTGCTTTCAAATACAGTAGTAGGACTGATTATGGTGCCATGTGCTTACTTGAATTGTTTCTTTCCAAGCATCTGCTCCCTTACTGAAAATGTATTTTTGAACACCTGCAGAGCACAACCATTTCCCATTTCCTTCCCATATAATGGAGTTGTACTTGCTAATGGTTCAGAATCCAGCACACCCCCAGGGAGAAGGGGAAGAAGGCACGTTTTGTTTTTTATCCCTGCGAGCTCTGCTGTGTCAAGGAGCATACTGTGATAATCTCCCTGTGCAAATGCTAAAACTCATTGTGAGGTGTTTGTTGGGGGTAGCTGCAGGGCTTAGCATCTAAAACAATCCATTTGTAGGTGCAAATTTATTTTATCCAAACTTTAAAATGTATTAAGCTACCCAAGGATCATGCACACCGTCTAACATAAAATACAGGGAATTAAGTTCCATTGTATCTGTACGTCCTAAAACCTGAATAAATAAATAAGACCCCTGGTAGGAGGAAAGAGAAATATCTGTAGTGGAATTCTGTAGCTGCTGGAAAATATATGGGAAATGAACTCTTCTTTTTGTCTTAGACAGCAGCACTGTAAATAGGCTTACTGCTCATCATCTGTGAGTAGCTGGTGTGGGGGTCAGGTGGAAAAAATATACTTGCTTGGGTTATAGTATGATGGTATTTAAGTCATTGTGGTTCAGTGTGCTGCAAAGTTATTAGCAGGGTTTTTTTTATGGTTTGATACTTGTTATGGTTTGGTTTGATTTTCTTGTCCAGGCAGCTTTTTTTTGTTTTTTGCTACTCTTGAACCTGGTGTTAAAGAGTATAGTTTCACTGGAAGTTGTATTGTCTCTTTTCCCCCAGTACTGGGAGGCTTTCGCTGTCAGTACGTTATTTGCTGCCATTGCAGGTGGTACAATACCAACCTGTTTATTCCAGAAGCATTGGCATACCAATGGGCAGCTTCTTTGCCATGTAACTTTTCATAGTGACTGGCAAATGTCATGAAAGGAGTGGAAAATACCTTGAAAGCATTTAGTATTAAAATAATGGCTATCCGTTTTTTCCCAGGCTTTCATATGAGAAGGTATTTACTAATACTGTTTACTTGTAACTAATGCTTTTGGACAATAGAATGTAGAAACTGTAGAAGAAGATGAGGTGTGTAGGACATAATTTTCATCATCTGTTTTCTATCATACAATAGACTTTGTAATGGCTAACAGTTTTTCAGTGTACTATTCTGAATCTCCAGAGACACCTGTCTTTACCTGCCTTTTAGTTTTAAAGTTTTTAGCGTGTCCTTTGGACTGATAAGGCCTTGTCAGTCTAATGTTTGTGGTTTAAAAACAAACAAACAAATATAATTTTATAGAAACAGTAGTAAAAAGCTCCAGCATAAACTAGTCACAGCTGTTGAAGACTTCAGTCCTGCATGATCCTCTTAGCTGTGTCTGTCACTAGTGTAGTTATTATGGTAAATCATCATTTTATGACCATTATCTTGAAATATGTGACTGCAGCTAATAGAAGACCTTGTAAGGGTAAGAAACACGCTGCTCATGTATTATACAGCTCTTTCAATTTCCCCATATTATGAAGATCATAAAATTCAGGTATGAAATGTATTAACATTTCTGTTGCCATAAGAAGGGGTTTTTACAGCTATAACGAAGATGTTGATATGCATACACCAAATTTCTTGTTGAATCTTTGTAAGTGTATGAGCTTTATACCTGTGAATAAAGCAAAACTTCACTGTCGTAGGGGTGGATACAGGATTCAGACTGTCCAGTTGCAGATGAATCTAAATGGAATTAGTTTGTGTCTACCTTGGCCTGACTTATCACAAATGCAAATCGTGGCTGATGAGGTAACTCTGACACTTGTCTAAGTCCTTGCAGAGCACATATACACTTTTGATTGCATTTACATATGTACTGCATAGATAAGTGAATTTCTTTGCTTTTTATTTGTTTTTCCTTGTGCATTTTGATTAGGGCCATTTCTGCAGAAAGTAGGTATTGACAATTTGTACACTGTTAGAATTGCAAATGCCAATAGCATTTAGTACTTTTCCAATTAACATCAAGAATTTTCCTAAAAGCTTTATATGGTGTTGCTTCCCCTACTGGGTTAAAATAATAAAATCTTGATTTGGGGGAAGTAACTATAATTTTGATAAGAATATATGGAACTGGTGACAGAAGCATTTTATCTTTTATGGCAGTAAACTGTTCAAACAGGGGCCTGTGGCTGCTTTTTGCAGGAGTGTTTATTTTCATATGTCCCAGATTCTGCTTAGTAGGCTACAATTTCATAAGCCCCCCTCTATCTTTCCTTGGTTTTGTGCAGTCCTCCAGGACTTTCTGCAGCTGTGTATAATGCATGGTAGTTGTATGGCTGTCCAGTTTTGCACTTTAAATTGCAATTTTCAGAAGCATTTCCAGTCTATGTGTTCCTTTTCAGGCAGCTTTCCCTTTCTATTTGAGTAGCAGAAGGAGGGTTTCTGCTGAAGTGCTGTCAGTATGCTTGAGGATTCATTGGCTGGGGAGCAGATCTCCTGCCCCTTCTCATTTCTAGAACTTTAAAGTTTCAAGGAAGTAATCAAGCAGTCATGCAACTATACTGCTGGCTGTAGATTTCTCTGAACAATTTTGTGGGCTTCTCCTTTGAGTATAAAGGACTCTTTGAAATGGCTTCTTTTTCTGCAGTTTTGTTTCCACCCATGTGAAATGTCATATATGGATCTGATAATTGTTCACCCTACTAGGATTAAGTGTGCTTGAGGGATAAATATAAAATGCTTCTTCATGCAGATTTGAACCGTGACAGATTTTCTGAAATAAATATTTCTAGAATTCTGCCATTTTTGTGTGTAAATTGTCAGACTTTAATATCATTCAGTAAGTACCTTTTTTTAAGCATGGATATTGACTTGCTGAGTTTCATGACGTTTCTATTGCTTACATTGTACAGAATTCTTTTAATCAGAGTTTAACTATTAAATCCAATATGCTCTTGCTGCATTGGTTCAG
>NW_008622369.1:152691-181242 GCF_000691845.1 Merops nubicus | reverse complement strand
GTTCAGCAGTTTCAACGGGCTCTCTAAAAACAAAACAAACCCCCTTAATGAGGCCAATATATCGATTGTGTTGGGAATTCCTCTCTCCCCACTGAACCTGAACATCTGTCCTCAGGCATGGACCCATATTCCCTCCATCTGCAAGGGAGAGGAGAAAACCAATCCTCATCCATATTCACCTTCATCTGAGTTTTAAGTTAACACTTTGTTTAGGCAAGGAAAAAATAAACAAAAAATATGGATCCATAATGAAACTGACAACTTTGGTTGCCTTTTCTGTTCCTTCCTTATACCATTTATAAACCTTCAGTGTAGAGAAATCAGCCTGTCTGTGTGGTTAAAAACCACTCTACTACTTGTGGGTCTAGTAACAAGTCAACAGGTAGGCATAGGGCCTGCACAGGCATTTAGATGTCTGTTCACGTGCAACTTCTTTTTAATTTCATGGAAGATCAGATGATTGAATACCTTTACAGGTCAGTCTCTGTGCAGATTGACAGGCTTTTTTAATAGTCCTGCAATAAAAATCTTTTCCATATAGAAGGAAAATATCATGCTAAGATCAATTCTTGTCAAAATATGGTTTCCAAATACATTTAATACGAGTGTAGCATTAGGGCTTCTAATGGCCAGATATTTAAAATAGGGAAATTTCACTTTGTATTGAGTCATTAACCATGCCTTGGTTTACTTACTTCCATTTTTAAATGCTAAAGCCTGGAACTGGGAGAAAAAAAATGTAATAAAAATGTTTCATTTCCCTTTTATATAACAAGACATTCTTATTCCTATCTATCTGCATTCTAGTGTTGGGAAAATAAATTTTTTGCAAATCCAGGACTTAATTTAATTTCTCATTTTTTTTCTAGGTGGAAGATTATTTTGTGAGGCACTGTAAATACTTGATAGGCAAGCGTAGAGTTAATATACAGTTAACTGAAAAACTGTCAAAAATTAAAACATTGAAAAGTAGCTTCTGTTTAGTCATTTCTACTATCCCAATCTACTACTCCTTTACTTCTATGTCTTCATTAAAACACAGATATAGAAACAGTAATTGTGTATCTGGCTATTTCTGTTCTACAGATGTTACATAGACTTAAACTCTCAGTTTTGCTCCCAGTTCACTGTGGGTAGATAAGGATTGAGGATGATTTTTTTAAGAATTGACTTAAAATTCTGAAGACCGTCTAATTTGACTAAAAGCCTTCAGTGAAAGTCTTGAAATTTGTTGAAAGATGGGAACTTTGCACATCACACCCAAGCCTCTGTGCTTTGTTGAAAACGTTCATTCTGACTCCTATATTTGATCAGGTATTTTTGAAGTTTAGTTGTGCTTTCAGAAGTGACTGGTGACATCTCAGGTTTCTGCTCATGGGAGTGTTGTTTCATTACAAAAGAGTGGCCCATTTCTTACTCAAATGTAACAGTTGTATTCTCATGCTGCCAAGAAAGTTCCGGGTCATGTTCTGCTTTTTAGCTTAGCAATGTAACTTTAAGGAAAAATCCATTTTCCTATAGAACATACAGACTTCCTTAAAAATACAGAGAGTGTACATCGTGTTTTCTTTTTTCCCCTGAGTGAAATGGACATTTAATCCCAGAAGATGATTTTTCGTGGAAAGTAATTAATTTGTGAAGACAAACTATTAGAATAGAAGCTATTTTGAAATCTTAATTATAGCGTTGATCGTACCCAATTTACAGACTTCTGGCCATGACAAAATGAAGTCTGTAGACTTTCTAGACACTGAAAATTAGATGTATAATTAGTCTATTAGTGTCATTATTAAAAGAGTATTTCCTTTTCCTTACTGATTAATGCCAAAAGCAGAAAATTCGGCTTTCAGTTATAATTATCATCGTAACATTTATGATCCAGCAATTTTAATGTTAATTTGTCACTCGGTGCCACTGGAAAGAAACAATTGTCGCTGGAGATTATGTTCTGGACTGGAAACTTGTGTGGCTTTGTGCTTTATTATTTTTATAGGGTGGAGAAGTTTTCCTGGTCTGTTTCTGAAAGAGAGGGGGAAAAAAAAAAAGATCAAAGTGAAATGCTCTGACATTTTTCCTGAGAAAAGACCACCCTACAGTTTGATAGGTTTTATGTGTTTCTCTTGCTTGATGATTGATACTTTTCTGGCACAGCGACATGTGTCTCAGGAGTACAAAAGTGAGGGGAGGATAGTGCTAATATTACATATCATTTGAAAGGACATTGTGTAGTCATTTCAACGTGTTTTATTTTTGGGGCTGTTGTTTACCGTATTTTTCTGAAGCTTGGAAAGCTCTCAAGTTCCACGGCATGAATGTTTTCCCTGCATTTTTCTCGTTGAGTTGAAACAACTTGTCTAGTTAGTTCCTCATCTATCATTCTAAACTATTTCTTTTTTGCTGCAGCACCCCCACTGCCACGTGGGCCTCTGAGGAACCGTTTAACGTATCTGAAGTGACTCTTCAGTGCTCGAAGCTATTTGTATGTGTTACGAAAAGTGAATCATTTCAGTATAACAAAGTTCAAGAAAATGAGATATTGGATAAAAATTCTAGAACAATCTGTAACGGCTTACTAACTTACACCATTAATACTTAAAAAGTGCATAAATCCTAGGTAGCTTCCCAAAATGTTATGCTGTGTCCTTCAAAACTTTGACGTCATTCCTCTGAAGTTCAGAAAGCATCATTGTTGGCAATACTCTGTGTATAAAAACTAATGGTGGGAAAATGTCCACTGCAAAGGACAAAACGTAAAAGCAGTCAAGATAAGGAAACATGAAATGTAGCAACTTTGATAGTCATAGACACAATTTGGTGATTTTATTTGTCATCAGAGCAGGCTTTCAGGACTGGATGAGATTTCCACTTTCCTTACAGGAATGTGTGTGCCCGTGTATCAGACCACCAAACGGGTTGGCATCCTTCAGAAATCTGAGAGCTGCTACTGGCCCATCTAGTCGTTTGCCAGTTGCTTCTTCCAATGTCTCTCCTTCTAACATCAGTAGTAAAAGCTCCACAATTTTGTTGTAGATCTGCAAGGTTTTTTCTCTTATTCTAAGTGTCTGTACTCCCCCACTTACGGGGAGTACCAGCAACGCGGTTTTGTAAATCCCAGTAGTGCAGATTCATCAGAAAGCAGCTGTAGTAATGTTGATATTTAAGGAAATAGTGTTTTAGAAAACAGTAATGTTTGCAATAGGTACACCTGAAGAGGGTTTCTGTGGTTCTCCTAATTCCCTGTCTCAGAAAACTGATGGATTTTCAAGGATGAAATGGGCAGACAAAAGAGGCAGAGAAACCACAAGGAAGGCTTGGTGGGGGCAGGGGGAAGGAGAGTTGTGTTAGACAGCTTTAGTTTCCTTGTGTTAGTTTAGATTTAGTGAAAGGAGGAAGAGATGAAAATAATTGAAACTTAAGACTCTGTTTTGCTTTAGAACAAGGCAAGAAGAATCTACTTAGTACAATTACTTCTAAATAAACAGAAAAGGAAACCACCAGAGGGAGGTGCAGGGTAAAAGTAAGGTCACTTTTCCACGTGAGTGGTGAAGTGAAAACAGTAATTAAAAAGAAGGGGGAGGGGGACACTGTTTGCTTAGAACTAGTTTAGAATTTATCAGAGAAACCAACTAGTTATTCAGTGGCAACTTTGTTATTAAAGAATTCTATGATTTTTCAGAAGTTAGGGTGTTTCAGTTGTGTTTATTGATGAATATTGCTAAGTCTCTTGGGAAATTTATTAGTATCACTTTCATTTATGGAATATATCATTTCATAGTACTAAGTATTGTGAATTTATAGGTCTGATGAGGAGCTCCACTCCTCCACAAATCAGGTAAAGCATCTCTGTAGTGGATATTGACCTGAAGGGAAAGATAGACTTTGATTCATGAGTCAGCAGAAGTGAATAGACACCATATATTATTCAGGCCCAAAATGGTTTCAGAATCTGTGTGTTTTTCCAGCTGCTTCTCAGAGAGATGAAATACATTTTGAATGTTGAAAATATCAATGAAAGCCTTTGCTTTTGCTGTTCTTGGTATTTTGCTGTCTTGTTCTTCAGTACCATTTTTACTTCTCATCAGTATTGGTGATTTCTCATAAATAAGCATTTATTTCAGATTTGTTGTCATTTTTTTTTTTGAGTTCTTGGCTTCTTGGAAGACAGATGCACCATCTTCAGAATAGCACTACACACCTAGGTACTTTCTGTGCCCAGATTCACCACTGAATCTGTTCTTTCCAACTTCTTATAAACGGAAGAACTCCCACTTTATGATCTAGAACAGCATGTTTGGCAGTGCTTTGGGCTGGCAGAATCGCTCAGGGTGCAGTCATGTCATCTACTCAGTTAGGGTGTTCTAGTAATGTCTAGCAGTTTTCCTCTAACTTGACCTAAAATTAACTGCAAATTAACATTTAAGCATTACTTTTTCTGTAAATGGTTGTCTATAGGCACCACTGCTTTAAGTGGCCTCTGCTGCCAGCTGTGAGGATGGTAAACTTTGTGCCTCCACTGTCACTCTGCATCTCCCTCAAAGCAGAAGATTCCTACCAGCCAGAGTAACAACCTACTTTGCAGTTCAGTGCAAGTCGTCTGGGAGCTTTGTTTGGGTAGTCTGTTATTTTTTTGTAAATATAATGGCTTAATTCTTCACAATTATGTTTATAGGTGTCACTTGCAAGGAAGGGAAATAAGTATTTAGGCAATGTAACTTCTTTTAAAAACCTTAATTTGATCATTTCTGGCACTTAAAACTATTAACTTTTTTACACAGATCTTGAAAAAGAGATGATAGATAAGTGATACTATTTTATTTTAAAAACTGGTGTACTTTTTGAACCTAAATATGTTGGCAGTTGTAGCTAGATACTTATTATCAGCTTGCAGAAAACTCATCACAAATTAATATAGATAGTTTTGTTGGATCATATTGATAGGTTTAGAGAAGAGAAAAGCAAGGTGCTTCTTCCAAAAAAAAAAGATGACTTTAAGCGGGAAAACAAAAACAAACCAAAAAACCCTGCACCAAACCAAAAGGTTAACAAGGTAATGAAATAAGGAGTTGTATCTGTTGTAAAATTAATGAGTTTTCTGTATTTTCTTGTCAGCAATGCAAATTAAGCTACTGCTATCTAATATTGTAATCTGTTCTTGAAAGCAGTAATTTCCTAGTTCATGGGCTTCTTTAAATATTTTGAATTAATTGCAGTGAAGATGATAAAGAGCAGTTGCCTTTATGAGTAGGAGCATCTCTTAGATCTTAATTTTTATGATCTGCCTGATGGGTCTGAACAACTGGAGAATATTTTTAGTCTCCAGGGTCACCAGTAAATTCAGATTTAGTACTCTGAGCCACCCTCAAACACCAGAAGCATAACCTTTGTTATTCTGTGACTTGTGCATTCCTCCTACTCTGACTCCTCTCAAATTTTCTGCATGAGAACAAGAGATTTACTCTTCTTTATTCTCCTTCTTCTAAAGATTAATATGATTTCCTCCCTTTCTCCATTCCCCCTCTTTTGACTATTAATCCATCAATAAGTGCTTGTGATTAAAAGTGGGAAGAACAGACATATAATCTCAGTAAGTGAGCTTTTCTTTTAGAAGCAGGTATGTATGTGTCCAGAGAAAGAGAGAGAGAAGGGTAAAGTGAAATTTTGTGAAATTTTATGAATTTCTGAGAAAATTAAATGCACTGAGTTTTAGAAGTGTATCTAAATTTTCTAATGAATTATACTTGAAAGGGTTTAGATTTTCACATTTGGGTGGTATTTGGGTACAGTATTTTACTACTGTATGTATGTTTTTATTGATACTTTCACAGAATTCTGAGGTGCCAGATATGAGTAATTTTCAGAACAATTAATGTATGTACATGTCACATGAACATATACAAAGGTTATCTTAGGGTTGGTTTCTGCAGTGAATTTCAGTATTTGTGTCTTCATAGAGTTATCTAGATTTATATTTCCATTTAGAGTTAAGAATTGCATTCATGGATGTCCTGGGGCTTTTTTTGGTGTTCTACCAAGGGCATGATGTTTTCTGCAAAAGAACCATTCTTTCACAGAGTAAACATTCCCCTGTTACTTACTGAGAAACCAACATTCTCTTTCATGTTGGAGTGGAAAAGTGCATTCTGATGTTATATTACCAAAGATGTATATCAAAAACCTTAAAAGGTGTAATTCTGGGGTTCAAACACACAAATATTTGTAATATTTGTGCTTTTGTATTTAGATGTTTCAGATGTTAGAAGGGGTCAGAATGGCGAGTATGGTAGTGTAAACACAGACTTGAATCTTTTTCTGTATATATGTGTGTGTGTGTATATATATTAATACCAAGCATAGGCACATGCATTGCTGAGTTCCGTTTGGATGTTTAAATTAGGGAATTTTGTAAATTACACACAACTGCTTTTCCAGAAAGCCACAGATGTTTGTAGTGCAAATTTGTGAAAAAAACACTAGGATGTGCTTTGTTGCCAGATTTGCTAATGCTGTTGTCTCAGTTGAGGTTGTATGTCAGGCAGCCTGCAAAGCATTTGTTGTGGGTTTAGTGTTAGATGATGTCCAGTGTTTTCCAAAATTGGGTCATTTAATTACTCCTTTTAAGCCCCAACTTAAAATCTGGAACAGAGCTTTTGTCATGGTTTGCCCAGCTTTTTCATGGCAGCTCTTTGAAGAGGCTGGGGAGGAAGGCTCTGCTGGCTTGCAAGGAAGAGTCTGAGCAAAAAGAAAAGGTTTGGTGTATGTCTTTGCTGCAGCTGACAGGCAAGTGTCTGTCATGGGCCCATGCACACAGGAGATTAGGAACATACTCTGTATGAAGGCTGTTGTACAAACTTGTGTGTCTTCAGTGAGTATCATGGAATTTGCCTTTGCATTCCTTTCTGATTGATTTCTCTGAAGAGCAGAAGAAAAGCGTGTGGCTCTGCCTATGGTTCCTCTGCCATTGTTTACTGTGTATTATATAGTGTAATCCATCAGCCAACTTTAATTTCACAAGCTATTCATTGTGTTTAAACAGTGCATTTCTTATATTAAATATTTATGGAAGTCTTTGGGAAGAATACATTAAAATGGCAGATGGAGGTCGTTTCAAGCATTTTCTTGATTGAAGGCTGAGGACCCCTGTGAATTTGAAGTCTGCTTTCAAGGAAAGTTCACAGTGTCTGATTATAACCCAGGCAGGCAAGAATTCCACCAATTCCCTGCACTGTGATTTCAAAAAGCAATGGCTGCCTACAATCTTCACGCTTCAGCACCTTTCATTTTGAAATCATTTGCAAGTGCACTGAAGAATGGTGAACAAAAGCATTTACAGTTGTATTGCTTATTAATAATTCAGCAGACCTGCAACTTTGGCACATTAAGATTACTTTACGCATTGATTTTCAACTCTGAAAGCTAAGTGGAAAATCTGGCTTTTGGTGACAGTCCAGTTGAGACACGTAGGTTCAGCCCCACAGCAGTAACCTGGGATTTTGCTAGGCAGGTGTCACAGGAGCCAGGCAGAAGGGGTGATCCTGTCCCAGGTCTCCAAAGGAGGAGTTGGATGGTGGTGGTCACTGCCCTGCCTCAGTTAACTGACCGTGGTGCTTCGTGGGGCTCGTTCTCCAAAGATGCCATGAGCATCTGCTGGTGTACAAAGACTGATTTGCAAACACATTTCATGTCTAATACTTGTGATTTTCACTAGTTGATCAAGTACAGTAGCTGATGATTTTGATTCATGTGACTTGATGTCAGAGTAATATTTGCATATGTTTTTTCCTTGATTTTTTATTGTCTTGGATGACGAGCAGCTTCCAGTGCCGACTGTAAAACCAGAACCTCGTGTGCTAGAAGCTTGTACTCCAGCTCCTTTTCCTTTACTCTCATGGAAACATGTCCAGTACCTAAAATACATGAGAAATACTGAGAAATTTCTCAATACATGAGAAAATAAGATGATGGTTCTTAAAAATTTAGTAGAGAGATGCAGTCTCTTACACATGCTTGAATCCATAGGACTCAAGGCACATTTGACATTGTCTTTTTTTGATAACTTTACCTTTTCAAAAAATAGTTAAACTGTTAAAACAGTAAGGAAACATTTAGGACAGCATGCAGCAAGGTAGCATCTGATTAATATTTTTTAATCTTTTTATTCTGTTCATTAATTCATAAATATATGCAAATGTGATGTGAAATTGATGATATCTGAAATAATAAGGTGGAAGATAAATTAGGGAAGTACTGGTATACTGAGACAGACAAAGTCCACTAGGATATATTCATCATTTGTACAAAAACCAAACACAAACCAAAAGAGCTCCAAAGACAAACAAGCAGAACCCCCTTTTAATTCTTTTAATTATCTTTTTTTTTTACCTAAGAACTTGAAGGTTTCCTTTTTATTTCTTTCAAGTGAAATGATGTTTTGAAAAAAATGAATTTTTTTAACTTCCTGAACAAATAATAAAGTTAAGTCTGAATTCAAACCTAAGAAAATAACTTCCATAGAAAATTGAGGGAGAAATTCCTTATGCATGAAATTTCAACTGCAATTCTAGCATTTTGGGGCCATGTTGTTATAATATATTCACTGTAAAAACTAGAAGCTGTGTAAATAAGTGAGTGGCAGTTGCCCCAGGCAGAAATTTTTACTGATGCAATGAGATAAAAGTAATTAAGAAACATGTAGACTGATGGGTAATTAAATTCATGGGAAGCATTTTGTAACTAATTACTATGTTCTAATCACAGATTGCTTTCTATTTGTCAAGGTAAGTGTATATAATTACACAGCTCCCATTTTCTTTCATCTAAAATCATCCCAGTTGGATGAGTATTTTTTCAGCAAGCCCAGACCTCTTAGTTTTTGGCAGTTTTTATTTCTTTGGAATAAAACAAAGTGGTGGTCATCTTATTGCCTGAGTCCAGGTGTGCCATCTGGCTGCACTTGCCAGTGCTCCTGTCTGCCACGCTTGCCTTGTGTCACGCTCTGTGACACGTTGCACTTGCTGGTTTTGTGTGTTTGGACTCTGCTCAGATGCCTGATGACATTCTGATACACATCACTAGGCTGAGTTCAAACACCAACATTTAAGCATCTTAATTGCATGTCTTTGTATGCAAATATTTTAATGTTTGCAGTAGAAAGATTTCCTTTTGTTTGCAGAAGTGTTGTAGTTTATCATAGAATGGTTTGGGTTGGTAGGGACTCTTAATGGTCATCTAGGCCAACCCCCTTGCAGCGTGCAGGGAATGTTTCCAGGGATGGGGCATCTCCCACCTCTCTGGGCGACCTGTGCCAGTGTTTCACCACCCTAAGTGTACAAAATTTCTTCCTTACATCTAGTCTAAATCTCCCTTCTTTCCACTTAAAACCATTACCCCTTGTTTCCCTAGAACAGGCCCTGCTAAAAAGACTGTCCCCATCTTGCTTCTAGGCCCTCTTTAAGTACTGAAAGGCATAGGAGAGGTGCTCCAGCCCTCTGATCATTTTTGTGGCCTTCTCTGGACCCACTTCTACAGGTCTGTGTTTCCCCCTGCTGAGGACCCCAGAGCTGGGCATAGCACTGCAGGAGAGGTCTCACCAGAGCAGAGCAGAGTGGCAGAATCCCCTCCCTTGACCTGATTGCCACACTTCCTTGGATGCAGCCCAGGGTACAGTTGGCTTTCTGGGCTGTGAGCACACATTGCCGGCTCATGTCCAGCTTTTCATCTAGCAGTGTCCCCTAGTCCTTCTTTGCAGGGCTGCTCTCTATCCCATCATTCCCCAGCCTGTATTGATATTGGGGAAGAGATAAGGCTTTGGTAGTACATGCTTAGACTCTGCTTGTCTATCCAGTTCTGTTTTTTTGCTAGTGTGGCACTTTAATTTGACTTAAGCTGGTTTATGTTTTCAGCTTGACAAAGTGTAAGGAAAATTTTACTCCTTATCTACACTTGATTTTGCTTTAGAATACAGCAGTCCCCTGTATGCCTTATTTAGGCTCAGATATTCCTTGAATTGGGACAAAAGCGTAGAATAGGTAGGATATGAAAATTGTGGCCGTGTTTGGAATTGCTTTGGAAAGTTCAGTTCACTGCCTTTTATTGTAAAATCACAATTTCATCTGTAACTGGGAGAAGCTCTGCATTTCCTCCTGCCTTGTTAACACCCTGAGAAATGGCTGAAGTAGGTAACATGAGTAACCATTGCTCTCTTGTGCCAGGGAACCCCCAATAATATGTGATAAGCCTGTTCTGCTGCTCCCCAGGGATGGTCCATAGTGGATGCTTTGTGAACAGTGAAAGAAGCAAGGTAGCTCATGGTGAACAGTAAAAATAAGTGCATAGTCATTTTCCTGCTCAGTTTTTCCCCCAGATCATGTTTTTATAGATATTTGGTGTATTCTCCTTCACCTCTGTCCTTCCCCAACTGCGTTGTGGATTATTTAGTCTGTTTTCTTGTGTGAACTTTAGTAGTCTTCTTTATGATAACTTCCATGAAAAAATGTCACAGTGGAATTCAGAATCTTGGAATACCCAGGATATGTGAAGAGTCATATTCAACCTCCCTTTAGTTCTGTATTCTTTCTTTATCCAGTCATACCATTCTGTGCTAATTAAATAATGCTTTCAAAAAAACCTCCAGAGAAAAACTGATCTCCCTTATCCAGGTTATAGTACATCGTTTGGAGCTCATCCTTTATAGGGCATGCTTTATTTTATTTTTTTTAATCATATGTTGAGTTTTGGTTGCCTTGTAATTAACCCTTCTTAATTCATTATAATTTCTACAAGTTGTTAGAGTGAATTCAGTTTTGACTTACTGTGGGTAATTTTATGTTGTCACAAATTTTTCCTGTCTTCCTATTCCACACTTTTTTCAGCCTGCCTTTTGAATAGTGCAGTCCTGGTGTAAACCTGCTAACTTTTTTATACTGTAAAAATGGCAAATTATTCCTAACAGTTGCCTTCTATCTCTAGGAAAGCAATCCACAGAAGTGTCAGTCCAGCTATCCTATAAGACTTTACTTTGTCTAAAACTTACTGGTAAAGGACATTGAGAACTGTTCAGAAATCCATATGCACTGTTTTGTCTATATGTTGACTGAATTTTGAAAAAAAAATAACTCATAATTAAGAAAGCACGAACAAAAAGATTCCTTAGCTTGCTCTTTGGTTTTGGCAAAGGTAAGGTTGGGGACGTAAACATGGAGCAGATAGGACAGTGGGACCATTGTAGATCCAGTGTAGATCTTGTTAAGCTCCTTGTAGGATGGGACCCCTAGAAGGAAAACAAGGGCTTGAAAGAAGCAGAACAGACTTAACAACACGAGATGACTTGATTGTCGGGCTTTGTCTGCAGAGGAGTGTTGGTGGTTGATGAAGAGGTGTCTACTGAGAGCTCCCTTCAGGCTGGAGCAGCACTGAAAGTTGGGTCATAATTTCGGTCTGTAAAGGTGGCTTAGAAGGAAGAGGTGAAGGAGAAGTCTCTCATGAAACAACTACTCCAGCTGAATGCATCTGGGAGCTGTGTTGTCTCTGCTTTTCATTCCCAGTGTCCAAATGGATTACTTAAGAGTGCAATTTTTAGAAAAGATGCGTTGAGTTGATGTTTATATAGAGGACCTGGCACTGTGTAGACTCATATTCATTCCTACCATGTTAGAATTAATTACGATAAGAAGAAAACTTACCCACTGACTTCTTAGGTGTAGAAACAGAAACAAGATGAAGTGCCCTCTTTCTGAAACATTGTATTTTTTTCATTTCTAAAATGTATTCATTATATGAAATAAAAAGCATATCTGCAATGGGTGATGTGGCCATGGAGTGTTTGCAATTTAGAAGAGAGTTAATTAAGTGCTCTTTGTAGCATAAGATGAATGCTATTTGTTTACGGAGATCATTCAGGCATCAACAAATAATCTTGGTGTTACACAGTGTGATGTGACTCCTTCTGAAGAACTATTTTTTAGGAAATTAAGAATGACCAGACTACAGGCACAGCTGTGCTTGTAGCCCATGTAGGCAATACACGGTAAAGCTTGAAATAAGCCACCTTTTTTGTTGTAGTACTGTAACTTCAGGTCACCAGAATATTTGTCAGGGTTCTCTAACATGTTTCCAACTTATGTGTTGTTAGTATTCTCTACCTATAAATAAGTCCCTGAGATAGCTCCTTCAAGCCAGCTTATGTAGACAAGTCCAAACAAAAACAGCAACATAGGACTTAGGTGTTAGTTGGTATTATTTATTAACTGATGATATATAAGCCATCAAAAATCTCCCAGGTTTTTAGTCACCTCAAAATGAGATTGTATCCAAGCTACTCCGGAGTCCAAGCTGAAATGCATTGTTGCCATTACATGGAGTCATCCAGCCCCTCGTGTTTCAGAAATCTGACTGCAAGAAATTCATCCTGCAGTTACAGCTATAGTGAAGTTGTTTATATTTTCTCCCCCGATTTATGCTAATTTCCTCATCCTGACTCTTATGAAATGATGTAGAAGGAGTAGTGCTTTAATGCATGTTCAAAACTGGAACGTAGATTTTAAGTAATGACATTAGAATGCTTTGGATTAGCAAGTAGTGAATGGCCTTTGCTCTTCTGGAGATCAGATGCTTCCCGTTCTCCTATGGGAGGGAGATAACAGTGTTTAACACTTTGAGATGGACTCTGCAAGCTCCACAGAATGCCAGTAGAGTTCTTGTAGGTGTAGAAATAGTTTCAGCCATTCTTTAGTGTATTTTTTTCCTTGATAGTCAATTTCAATCCTTATAAGTCATGTAACATTACTGTTCTGGAAATTTCATGACTTCTTTAATTTTTACAATATCTGTCTCTTGAAATGCCAAAGCACTTGTATTAGTTATAATGTCTTTATGAGGAAATACAACTGTTGATCAAAACCATTTTGCTTCTCTTTGCAGTTTAAGGTGAGCTAAATAACAAGATGCTTGCCTTCATTCTTTTTCTGACACATTTAGGTGATCCTGTATGTTCCTGTTCTTCCCATACAATAATTTGAGCTGCAAAAAATTCTTCACTGGCTGCCTGTACCTTGGCTAATTGGTGCTGAGGATGGCACTGCTCAGGTCTGAGCGACCTCCCGCTGCTGGTTTCCCAAGTTACAAATCAGAATTAGCTGCTGACAGCCAGCCAAAAAACTTCAGCAAATACTTAGGACAATGGGCACAGAAAGGCACCAAGTCTGTGAAGTAAGTCAGTGGTTTATAGACACTGAAGCATTCCTCAGGATCTCTTAAGCTGAGCCACATGGTGCTCAGCTAGGAAGCTGATTGATGGTTCTACAAAGAAAAAAAAATGTTTATGAAAGAATGCTTTTCTTACAGATTATCCTGCATTAATATACATCTGATGTGCCTGGCAATGTTTCAGCAACTGGATGTTTGCCAAGACTTGACACTCCTGCAAGACACAATACAGTTAGTGTCTAGCAGCACAGAGCTTTTTGTTTTATGATCCTGTTTTTAACGAGACAGACACTTTCCTATGAATTGTCCTTCTCTGAATCACTAACACTTTTACATTGTGATCATTGTATGTTAAATTGTTTATCCAGACAAAGTGGAGTCCATTTTTGCAAGCATTTGTTTCTTGTCCAGAATTTCAGTCTTATCATATAATTCTATTTCAGTGATAGAAATAAACACGAAAGGTACCAGAAGCTCTCACGTGAAGCTGAAGAGGAATTACAGACCCCAAACAAAGAGTACTAACCAAGTTCCCTGGTCATGTGTCCTGAAAATAAGCTCCTAGGTGTTTCAATACCTTTGTGAAGTAAAGATCAGTGCTTTAGGATATCAGTGGGACCTGGGAGCCTAAATCCATTTGTAGATCTGTCTGTAATCATTTCAGAGTACTTGAGAAAAGCATGATATTAAATGTCCTTATTGGACTTTGTTGAAATTTCGTGAGTACTTTTGTGTATTTTGTGCTGTTAATTTTATGTATTTTGTGTGTTCTTCTACAGAGGAAATAGAGGCATTAATGTGCAGTGGGGAGAATTATTAAGTCCTCCTTCTCTATCTGGGAGAGTGGCAAAACTTACCAATTCCCAAACTGCAGTGCAAAAATTTCTCAGGCTGTGATTCCCTTGTGTTAAATTTATAATTAAGGACTGGAATAAATAAATTGTTTTACTTTGGACTTTGTTTTACATCCAGCTTCCCTAATATCACTAGTGAATGATTTTTTTCTTAAGCCAAAAATGCCTGTATGATTCAAAATGATTGAAAATATGTGTGTGCTTTCCTTTATGAGAGAGGCATTAACAAACCATCATTGAGGCTGAATTACTTCTCATTACGAGCAGAAGGTGGTTCGTTTAAATTGGGTTTAAGGTCGTTGAGGGGGCAGGTTGAAGGGGAGGAGAGGGAGAAGATACACATTGTGGTTAAATGTGTTGGAACAGACCTGCAGAATAAAATGGAGGCTGTCAGATAGTCTCAATATTCGTTCTGTCATGCATAGAAATGTACACAGAGAGAATATGCAGGAGAACTTGCTCCAGTGGCTTGCATTCAGGCATACATGGTATGATGAATTGCTTGGAGCCCTAGTGATAAAGAATATTAACAACCTGAGGACAGAGAATCATTTCACTGTCCCATGCTATTGATTATTGTCACATGCTGTTCTTTAGGTATAATAAACGAAAGTAGTTGGACAGGTAACTCTAATTGCAAGTTGCAAATTATGTTAAGTCTGTACTTCTGCAGTACTTGGGGTGTTTATTTGAAAACTGTCTCTTTCATGATGGGGTAAAGCTTGCTTTCTTAAAGCTTGGTGTCTTCTCCCCCAGCATGAACCCCACTTCCTTCCTCCTGGAGCCAGTGATGTCCTGCCAAGGAGGAGTTCTAGCTATCCTTGCCTGGTGGCTGCACCTGAATAAACTGAGCAGTGGCAGAGTCCTGCCTATCTTCCCCAAAGTGGGACACCCCTTTAGGCCACACTTCTCCAGGTGGTTACTAGTGTTCATGAAACCTGTGGGAACTTACTGTTCTTGAGATTCCTAGTTTTCTGTCAGATTTGATACAAATTGGCCGATGAGTTCAAAAGTTACTGGGATAGAATACTACATGTGTGACATAATCATGCAAGCCTTGTTTTCCTAGCTATCCTGATTAAAGATCTGTTTTCTGAGTACAAGCTTAAGGAATCTGAGTCCACACTGGAGACTTGAATAGGAGAAATCAGTTAACAGTATTGGGATCTAGTAACTCGATTCTTAGTAAATGCAAAACATAAGTTGTTTTTAAAAAAAAGAAGCTCTGTATTCCTACAGACCAATGTGACTATTTTAAACTAATATTTCATAAATAAGAGTGGTATTAAACCCCTTGTTGGAATAGTAACTCTAAACCTAAATAAATGAGGGCGAACTTCACTGTAATCCCAAGATGACTTGATATTTTGTTCAGCTGGAGGAAAGGAATGTATTTCTTTTGATAAGTTTCTTTTAAGAGGTTTCCGTTTATTTTTCCGTGCCAATCTGTAGTTAATACTGTGTGGTGTTATTGAACACAGTCAGTTTTGGTCGTTTCCCTGATTTCTGTTTGCATTCATGTGTTCATGCTCTGTCTTAAAAGGCTTCTTCCCCACGGCTGAGCCTCAAACAGTATTTGGGCTGAGACACTACATGTATGTCTGGAGGTTCCCTGTAGGTTTCAGGGAAGTGTTTTAATCCTGTGTGTCACTTTTGGGTTTCTACCTACATGTTTCACCGCATTCTGTGATACTTACTTTGAATTTATGATGTCCTTCTAATTTTTCTTTGAGACAAAATCTTGAAGTAGGTAATTGCTTTCTGTATTTACTAGAGGGTGGAGATAAGAGAAAGGAAATAGTAGAAGGGAATCTTTCTGAAAATACAGTAGCCTAGGAAAGCCACTTTATCCCCATCTCTGTTAACCAATTGTTTCCCTTTCTAAAAAAAAAAAAACAAACAAAAAACCAAATAGTATTTAACATGCTCTAAGTTGCAGCCAAATTGTTGTTGTTGCTGTGTAGGGACAAAGAGATGTGTTATGGTATGACTCTAAGAGTCACTATAAGCCTTTATTAGATTATTTGGAAATTACAGCACATGATCCAGGGCTGAACCTCGTGTTGTTATAAAGGAATTATTGGCAGTCATAACATGCTATGTAAGAAATGACATTTCTCCCATTTCTAAAACAGGGGAAGAACAGACCTTTTCTTAGATTTCTTCTGATTTCTGGCATTGCCAAGACCTGTTTCCATGTGTAGAAGTCACAAATGGCATAAGTATATCCAGCATGTTTCCTCTGCAACAGTGCAGAATATACAACAGTAGATACTTTGACCTTTTTAGTCATGCCGTGGGTTCTATATTTGATGCCCTTGTAGTGGATTGTATGTATTTTATTTCTTTATCCCACTTAGTGATATCATTTTGGCATTTTTAGTAAAACTGCTCTATAAAATATCCCATTTATCCTTATCAGAAAATACAAACATAGGCCAGAAAGTGCTCCTTTAACTGTTGTATCCTATTTCTTTCAGAAAAATGAGGAACATTTTTGAATAGTGTTGGGGTTTGATTTGTGATTCCTCTAGAAAGTTTAGATTGGATTTTCATCTTCAGGGTTCATAGAGTCCTGAAAGAAAATGTTTCTTTAAGTTGTTCTGAAGATAATTTGGGGAATTCTGAAGCCACGTGTCAGTTGTAGATTTCTATGACTTGATTGCAGTGCTACTATTAAATTGATTAGTCATTGATATGCTGTGCTTAATATTATTGTAAGTGTTGAAAGGTTGACTATTTAGAATTTTGATACAACTTCTTAAGCAGAATATACAGATTCTTAGCAAGGGAGAAGCTTTTTTCCTACTGTTATTTACTTGTTTGGGGTTTTTATAATAGATGGAATGATAAACTGTTTTTCTGAATGACTAGGCTCTTGTTTGATTTCTAGTCTTGAAAAGATTCAGTAATTTCACTTTGGATATTATTTTGATAAATATGCTTGAATAGAAGCTAGTATCTCTTAATTTTTATTTACTTCATACTCCTATATTGACACATAATAATTTCATCAAGAGGTAAATGATTGCTTAAAATGAGGCCTTAATGGCCATTAATCTGTATGAGAATAATACATTCATTGCCTTCAAAACCCTTGAATGATTTCACTTTGACCTTCCTATGGACTTCTCCAACAGATTTTAATTGCATTCTGATTATGATACATTTTGGTGATGTTATCACTGAATACTTTAAATAAATTTAGATTAAGGTGATTACACACCAAAGAGGCACTGGGTACTCAGAATTCAGTGGATATGCTTAAAAGGCTTCATGATTTAGAATTAGGGAAACTGTATTATTAACGCTATACAAGCATTCTCCTTTTTGGTCAAATGGACCCATTTAGAGTTGCAGAGAAAATATGATCCATTTGAGAAAATACTTTAAATAATCCTGAGCATTAAAGGAGAGTTTTGACAGAAAGCAGGGGATTATAATGTTATTACTACCCGTAGGCTACCTAATTTTTAATGTATATTTTCCTGATTATTTTTTTCTTAAAGAAAAAAAGATAGCTTGCCAGATTCTTGAGCTATCTTCTTCTGTAATTCTTTTACTGTAAAGAATTCAGTATTTTAACATAAAATTACTGTGATATATAGAAGAGCTGCTCAAACCAAACCAACCCTTTTTTTATTAAGCTATTTCTGTATTCTGTAATCCATTTGAGTTTTACATTATTACACTTTGGCTGATAACAAAGTGTGAAACAAAGCATTGGCACTTTCATATTTGGCATTTATGACAGCACTTTCTTCCTAATTCTTTTTTTGTGTGTGTGATCAGAGCGTGTAACATTCTAAAGGACATCTCCCCTAATCCTGGGATATGTAGCAGAACAGAGATGATTTGTTCTGGTTAGCTTTTCAGTCCAAGACAGGGATAAGCTATCTTTGTTCTTTGATTATGTTTTAAAATGTGTAACTATTTCCAGCTAATTTTCAGGTAATTTTAAAATGTCATCTGTAAATACCCGAAATGTGGTTTCTTTCTGCTCTTGCTGTTCATGTATTAAAAACCAAACAAACAAACAGTCAGAAGCGTTGAATGAAATAGGACTATGATATTCAGCTCTTGAAAATGCAAGAAATTTGGGCAGGAGAATGCTTTCTGGAGGATGAGTTTCCCTGTCAAATCCCTCTAACACACCTTTGTAGCTTGAGGGCAAGCTGCTGTTGTAGAACTTGTAAATGATTCTCTTTCTGAACTCAGATTCAGGGAGTTACTTAGATTGGCTACAAACATTTTTAATGATCGAAACTTGGTATGCTGTATTCCTTCCCAAGAATTAATCAGTTTCCACGAAAACATGTTGTTTAAATTAATCCAAACTCATTAGCACTACAGGGCTGGATACTCAGTAAAAAGCCTCCATTAATTAGCACTGCATCCTGTAATATGCCTACAGCTCATGACCATTTCCCTGAATTTCTGCCGTGTGTGACCCTTTGCATCTGATACTTCATCTGCAGCAGCCCCCTAGCCTGTGTTTTGGGTTTAAAAGGATGAGCGTATGTTATAATGAGTGGCATGTTACTCTTTTTTTTTTTTCCCAATGAATTCCTAAGTAATAAACGAGATTTCTCATATGCCTCATTTTTGAATTCAGCGTTCAAAGCAGATTTCTCATTTGTGGTTTGACAATGGGCATAGGAATAAGGCATTCTAATTCTTCAGTTTATGGAAATGTTGCTCTTTCTCTTTTCATTAGCTAAAGAATGTTTCTGCAGGGTGCTAGACCGACCCTTCTAGGGGAGTCGAGGTCTCTCTGGTTGTACAACATGAGCATGTCAAAAGATCCCAAGGTGTATTTGTGAGGCACAGAGCTGAGAGCAGTAGTTCCCTGCTTCAGGGACCTGGGTGGCTGTATGCTGTGTACAGGCTGCAGAACAGCCCTGAACTGGTGCCTGTACTGTCTGAAACAGCTTTCCTGTGGGGCCCAGTCCCTTCTTCAGAATCCATCCCCTAGTCACCTAGTCCTTTGTGCTTTATTGTCTCAGTGCATGTACCAGTGCCTATTATTGAACTTGCTTTGTGAATAATGTTCTTATTTCAGCAAAGAACTAATTAAAATCAGCTGATTGTGTTCCTGGTCATTAGTACACAGACTTTTCTGTTTACTTAGGCAGTAGGTGTCCTTTGTCTCTGAAGACTGACTTAATGCTTGTAGGATGTCTCTATACGGAATGGCAAACCAGTTTTATCTTTTTTTCAGCTGGCAAGTGTAGTGATTAAGTGGAATTATTTTTTTCTTCTTCATTTGCGCAAGGGCTAACCTGGAAAACAGGCCATTGTGAGGGTTGCACACGTGTAGGTAATGTTGTAGCTAACACACATGCCTGGAAGTAGAGGGGTTATGGCAGGTGACCAGCAGCAAAAGTACAGCCTTCTCCCTTACAGAACAACTTCCTCATCCCTCAGCCAGAGAACCAGGACCCACTGATGAAATTCAACTGCATTTCTTCCCTCCATTCTTTTTGAAATCCTTTCCTCCCCTTTCTCTTCAAACTGGCTCCAAAACCCAATTTATTAATCCTCCTTGAAAGCAAGACACATAATGCTGCAGTGCTGGCAGCACGCAAACCTCAGCAGCCTGACTGCCCTGATGCCCTTTGGAGTCTCTCTCCTTCTAGCAGAATGAAACTGGACTTGGGATAACTTCAGCTGTCGTGCTGTATGTGAGCTATTACACTGCTCCCTTTCCTTCCCCCCTGCCCCTCCCCTTTGCTCACACACCACAGCCACCAAAGTGAGCAGGAGAGGGCTGCTGGTTTGTTCTCCAGCAGCGAGCTGTTAGGAACAGAGGTCCCTAAAGGGGTAGAATGACCTCTTTTATAAGCAAAGACAAGGATTTGCTTCGTGGGAGAGAGAAACCTCTTGCGCTGTATTTGGTATTTAGTGATCAGTTGACCCTGTCTGCTCCATGCTTTTTGTTGGGAACACTCTTTTTTGAACTTTTACCGTAGCAAGAAGGAATCACTTGAACTAAAATATACTACTGTCACAAGTTTTCTTATTCCTTGTTTCAAAATGCTTCCCATATCAAAATACTTTGCTTTGCATATCAATATAGTCACAGAAATGAGCAAAAGAAACTATTTGATATAAATTGTAAAATTGCTAAACCCTACAACAGTCAGAGGTAGTAAACTTCCTTTGTAGATGCCTTGATGATGAAGCATTTTCTGCAAAAGGAGCAGTTCTATTTTTTAAAACTTTTAAGCAATGAGTTTAGATAAATAAGCAAATTCAGCGGACTCTTCTTCTAAACAGTTTCATCTTTCAGATGCATGACTTTTGGAATGGAAAACCTTGAATAACTCTGTTTGTAGCTTAACCACAGATAAAATAGAAAACCACCATTAGTCATATGGCAGACTTCACATCTAAATATAAAGTGGGCAGTAGAGTATCCTTACATTGGAGTTAGCTTAGTGAGGTAGTTGGGCCAGAACCTTTCATTTCAGTGTGTTTTGGTAAACTCTCCAAAGTAACTCTTAACATTTGATGTGAAAGCTGGTAGTAGAAGTGTGTGCATGTTTTGTTGTTGGGGAAAAGGAGAAGTTCTTGGGTTTTAATTTTGTGCAAAATTTTGTGTTTTGTTACTGTAACTTAAAACTTATTTAAATAAGTTCTTTAGCAGTCCTAATGCTTGTTATTTTTTTAATGTGGTCCAGCTCTGATTTGGCTTCCTAAGTTACATAAAATACCACAAAAAAATATGAATGCACTTTGAGGGGAAAAAAATGTATAAAACAATGTTAATAAAAATATATTAACACACTTTAATTGAAATGGAAACTATTATTTGAGATTTTTTTCCCTCAAAGTTCATTTAAGTTTGATTACAGATTTTATATGTGAGGTAGCATGTTTTACTTTCTGGAAAGACAATCTAACCAAAATTCAAGGTATGTTTCATTCTTCTGAAAAAGCAACTGCTGGAAGAGTTAAGAGGGTCTGAGTCATGATTAATTTTTGTATTTTGGAGTTTGCAAATAAAGCCCAAACTTTTTTCCATTAGTTTGCAGGATCAGGAATTTGTTGTAAGTACCTACATCATGTCTGTGGTAAATGATCCTTTAAATCAAGTTCCTGTTATGGCTTCATACAGTTTGAGAATTTAATATCACTAATATTTACTGATATATGGCATATCTATAAAGACATGAGAACTTTAATCATTTGTGTGTGCAATGTTAAATTAAGCATCTTGGCATGGAGAATGAAAAAATAACTTAAATTTTGTTTACCAAGTGTAGTGGACAGCACTGCAAAACAGAATCTTCCAAAGTGATATTGTTGAGTGTTCTACTTTTAAAATAATACATTCTTCTACATGGGTGGAATAATCTGATTCAGTGTAATTTGGTCTACATGTCACTTCACATTAGTTCCCAAATGTATTAGTTCCCAAAAAAATATGTAGACCATCCAAGTTAGTGTGTTCATTTCCTAAGCACTCCAATATATGTGTCATCCTGTGGGTAGCAGAAACCGCAGCTGCTTTAAAGACTTGCACTGAACTAAGCACTTGCAAAATATAGCTGTAGTTTTCCTAACTGCAGACTGACATCTAGAAGTAATAGAAATAATCCTGCAATGAGAGTCATCCAAGTCTCTGAGAGCCCTGGCTGATGTCATTCTGAGGCTGTTCTCTTGCATCATTCAAAGGGCATGACAGTGAGGGGAGGTTCTTGATGCCTGGGAAAAGGGAAGTGTCACCCTGACCTTCGGGAAGAGCAAGAATAGGGATCTGGGGAACTACAGGGCAGCTGAACCTCTCTTGCTATGGGGCAGACCCTCCTGGAGCCACTTCTGTGTACACGAAGGACAACAGGGTGTTTGGGAACAGCTTAGCATAGACTTCCATTTGGCAGTTACTAGTGATGTTTCGCCAGGTTTGATACTGGGACCAGTATTTCATGTCTTTATTCGTGGTACAGACAGTGAGAGAATGCATTTTGAGCAGTTTGGGAGATGATACCAAACTGGGGGAATAGTCGTCTGGCTGGAGGGAAGGGCAAGTATTGCACCTCAGCTGTCTGGTGTAACGGACTGACAGCAGCTTCATGAAGTTCAGCAAAGGCAAGTACAGTGTCTTGAATCCAGGGCAAAGCAACACCACGCTGCAGTATGGATGTGGAGAGCTCACTGGGTAGAAAGCAGCTTTGCAGACTTCAGAGTTCCTCTGGGCAAGCTGAGGCATGTGGGGCAGCAGTGAGGCCCCTCTGCAGTTACCAGCTGTGTCCTAGACACTACTAGCAAGGGTGCAGCTGCAGGCCCAGAGGAATGACCAGTGCTTTGGGTTGGGCAGTTACAAGACCTCTTAAAGTGCTCTGCCCAGTTTAGGCACCCCAGGACAAGACTTACTGATGCACTGGAGCAATTCAGCAGCGGGCCACCAAAATGATTAGAAGGATGGAGCACATGACTTAAGAGAAATGGATTTGTTGAACTCTCGAAGTGAAAGCTGAGAGAAGATCTTACGAGGGTACAGAGAAGGCAGAGCTGGACTGTGGTGCACTCAGACGTGTCTTGCAGAGATAGAAAGACAGGCAAGTTAGAACACATGAAATTGAGGTTAGGTGCAAGGAAAAATATTTTACCCCAAGGGTAGTCAGATATTGGAACAGATTACCCAAATTGTCTGTGATATTTCTGTCCTTGGAAATATTCAGAACACAAGTACACAAGGGCCTGAGCAACCTCATCTGATTGGACCTGACTTGAGCAGGAGTTTGGATTAGATGACCTCCAGAGGTCCCGTGCAACCTAAGCTCTTCTGTGATCCAACAAAGAAATATGTTTGGGCATAATAAAGATCATCTAGAATGTCAGGCTATGAGAAGCTTACCTAGAGCTTTGTCCTTCAAAGTAAAAATGAGACTGTTATGGGACCAGTTTGTATGTAGTATGTGTGAGCAGAGTTGCAGTACTGCATTCCTCTGAATATTAGAATCATTAAGGTTGGAAAAGACCTCTAAGATCGTCAAGTCCAGCCATCAGACCAACACTACCATTAAGCACTAAGCCATGTCATGAAGTACCACATCATTTTGCTCAATCATAAGCTCACCCACACTTGCCAAAGTACAGAAAAAAACGTTCATCATAGGCTGGCCTCTTTCACCAGCTTTGTACTTAGACCAGTCTTTTTTCTTCAGTCTACTTTTTCCATCATCTGCTTGTCAGATAACCTGCAGTTAACTGCGATAGTTAGGTGGGAGTTATTTTTGAGTCTGGGTTCAGGGTGTGTTTGACAGGATTGTGTATATCTCCATTCTCTCTCTCCTCTAGAAGCCCAGGTCAAATAGGGATTTCCTGCTGGACTGGAAACTAGTCCTTCCAGAGCTCCCAGTAGGCACCAGTGAGTTGCCTTGAGTTTGATTTACTCTTTCAGGAAGTCCCTGCACTAGGTCTTTCAGTGGTGAACCCTGTGGTTGACCTGGACCCTTACGTGGTGCCTCAATGCTTGCAGAGTACTTCAGAAGTATAGGAGAGATACGACTCCTCCGAATCTCCATTTTTCTTTAAACTTGCATTATGTTCCAGGTTGATACAGTGCTATGGTAGGTACATCAGATGTCTTCACAGTTCCTCAGAGGAGGCACTGATTCAGCAAGTAACCCTGCATGTGCACTGCTTTGACTGTGTACATAGTGCCTGTCACATCCATGCTGAGTGGTGGGAAACTCAAAGCATTGGAGACAAAACAAGCTTATGTAGGGTAAGTGTATTCTGAACAATAAGCACATTTAAAATTATTTTGATTTTTCTAATCCTTTCTTTCTGTCTTTGGCTATGACTTGTTTTTAATTCTAAAGTTGTGATCAGGAATGGCAGGGTCAAGTTGATCACCTTCAGGTCTGTGGCCAGTTTCTGATGAACACTTAAGTCAAAGCTCCCGTTGGCGGATGGTCTTTCTGGTTTCTGTGGTGCAGAATGAGAGGGATTTCTGTGGTCTGTACAAGGCTGCAGGCTGCCCAAGAACTCACCACTGGAGGAGGAACAGCAAGGGGGTTGGGCAGCTATTGATAAGCATATGTGGGCTGCTCTCTGTAGCCTTCTCAAGGTCAGAATTGGGAGCCACCAGGAAAGAGAAGAATGGGAAGAAGAGAAGGAGAAGAAAAAAAAAAACAAAAAACCAAGAGGATTTTGTGATTTAATTTCATTTGGACAAAGGTACAGCAGGTTAACAAATAGGACAATTTCAGTGAGATTAGTGTCTCGTATTTTAACATTTTCAGATGTTTTTGTAGATTGAAGTAAATTGATCTTTCAGATGGAGTATATTTCCCTTCAATTTAAAAGATGGTTGATGCTGCTGAAAATGTTTTTTACAGTAGTGCCATGAAGATAAAGCAAATTAAGAAAAGCTAAATATTTTTATTAAAGAAATAATTTCACGTGGTTTCTAAACCAGAAATGCATGTGTCTTGTAGAAGTGACAACTGTAGGATTTCTTGTCATCTCTATGACAAGGATTGTTTAGACTGCCCACAAAAGTGAAGTTAAAACCTTTGTCAGATATCTGCCATGAATATTTTTTATATTGAGATCTTTGAGAGGGAAGAGGCTCAGAACCTCCTTTAGTTACTTGGAACCTATTCTTTTTCCTACATTTTTCATTCTCAGTCCTCTCTAGTTAGAGCAGGGATCAGAAGCCAGCTGCTGAGGTTACTCTTTTGTGCTGGGTAGTGATGGCAGAGTGAGAAATAAACTACGAGCTGTGACCAAAGGCATACTTGTAATTACTTGAATATAATGATAATTGGCCTTAATACTGTAACAAATGCTCTGAGCTTGCACATCCAAACTCTGCAGTTTGAATCAATTTTCTTGTTTACAAAATCAGCTTGCTTTTATTAACACCAAAATTACCCAGTAAGAGAATGGTGAGTGATTGAGTTCACTGCAAAAGAAAGGCAGAAAAATACTGTGTGCAGTTAAATGGGTTTTAAATGGGCTCCAGGATCAAGCTGGAGTTTGAAGGGACAAGGGATTGAGTGAGAATAGGAAGTGTTGATTTACTTCGTTGATACTGTTGGAGAGATCTGTTCTCTCCTCCTGCCTGGTGTAGTTTTAGACTCCTAAACTCAGGATGCAGAGATCTAGAGTAAAGTCTAGTAACAGTTGATGCCAAAGCTCTACCGAACACAGTTGTGTACAAAGTTAAATTACCTGCTTGTAAATACTTAGCACTCACAACAGCTTTCAGCATTGGAAGATCCATTTTGTCAGCCTGAAACTGGGACGTGAACTTTCTCCTAAAATACAGGTGTCCACACAAACACATCCCCCTTAACACTACATCCCACTACATCCTTGGCTCTCTCCACATGAATTATTCCCACTGCTTGTTGTTCAACACCCTGATCGGAAAGCAGATGAGACAGTTATTCCTGTTGTTGCTGATTTACTGTTACAGCTGCTTCCTCTTCTTGTGATTTAATTTGAAGTTGCAGCCCACCAGGGGGCTAATGGTCCCCACCTATGCAGCTTTAAAAGCTCACTGTTGTTTTCCACAGGAATGTTATTTCCATTCCTAGCCAGTGATTTTTTTTTTTCCCCCCTCACTGTTTGCCTGGTAACTGTGAGGTAGTATTCCATTAGCTGTTTTCATGAAAAACAGAAAACAACAAAACCCCAAAGCCATGCAACTGTTTAGATTGAAAGCTTAAAAAAAAGGAGAATTCCTTAGTTTCAGTAATTCAGCAAGTAAATTACTCTGTTTTGCAGGATTCTAATGACTTTTGGAGACTGATACAAAAAAAATCAGCAGGACATTAGCCATCCTTTAGATTCTTTGTTTCTCTTCTTTTTAAAATGTAACATATGTAATTAACTTTTTTTCTTTTTTTCTTATCTAAGGAAAATGTAGGGCAGGCAACAAACCCTAGTGTTTCATGCTATGGTACTGCCTGTGGTAGGATGAATTCCAAAAACATGAGCAGCTGCAAGGGGTCCAAGGTGTGACTGTGTAGTGCCAGCAGATCCTGTGTACCTGGTCAGGCACGGGGGAGCTCGGGCTGACTGTGACCACAAAGCTCTGACTACAGCTGGATAACCAAAGAGCAGTATTTCAGGAATGCTTCTACCAGACATCTTACAAGGACAGGGTCATGCATCTCTCTCACTAACTTATTCTTGATGCAAAACTTAAGAAGTGACGTGATTCTTGCTTTACCTTTAATTTTTTAGTATTCTAAATAATAAATGACCTTGAAAACTCTTCTGGACCCATGGGATTAACGTTGGTGCTCAGCATAGCCTGCGCTCCACCCTTATTCTTATAGTGCCATTTGAAGAGTTGCAGCCTTGAGGTTTTTTACAAAACTTCTGTTTTTCTAAGTTTAATACTTTTTATGTGATTAAAGTCTGTGTACATGTTTGTTTTCCTCATCTTAAATGTGTATTTGTAATACAGACATTTATGTTTTGCGATACGTTCTCTTCTGGTCCAAAGAGCACTTTGATTTATGCACTGTATAGCATTTGGACGTTTTCTTCACTGGTTCATCATCAGTATTAGAAATTTAACTCTTCACTGAGTTAATGGTATCTTATCTCACTGGGAATTGCAGGAGTCTTCCCCCCAGCCACTCTCTTTTGGATGGCTTATTTCTTTCTTTGGAGTGGTGAGGGAGAGGGAGATGAATGGTGTTGCACAACCCACGGGAGCTGGGCAGGCTGACAGAAGCGGCTGCATGAAACCTCATGGCTTCAGCTGCTGTTAGAGGGTGGTGCAATCTTTCCCCTCTTTGGGCAGGAGGATGTTATTACCAAATATCAGTGTTCAAGGTCACTACTCTTTACAATATAAATCAAATAAACTACTTCCTAAGGCCCTGATTGATGGAAAATAAAGTATTAACTGCCAGGAAACAAGTTTTCCAACACCATCCCTCAGTCACGCAGTGGTCGCTAATCTTTTCAATACAACCTTAATACTGCATTCCTAATTTTATAATTTAAAGAATAAAAGTTTTTAATAGTGATTCCAGGAGGAATGTTAATCACTGTGTTTTAGAGCTATTTTTTTTTGCCGATTGGAAGCTTATCAGTTAATAAGTTAACTTCTAGACCTTTTTGCAAACTCTTTGCTTGGGTAATATCACTTGTGGTGTTTAACAAATTAGGCTTAAAAAATAGAGCAGAGTACTAAACTTGACTGACTTACTGTAGAGGCAGCACAGAATTAGTCATTGGCTGTGAATGTTAATCACTCCACAGCAATGATAATTTACAGCATTGTTGTAGCACTCTTGTGCTCATAAAATGAACTTAATAACCCACTGCTACCCATGGGATAAGGCTTCCTTCTCCTTCCCTCCCCTTTGCCATTGAATACCCAGTCTAGCTGCATAATAGTCTTGTGAAATACTGCATTAAAAAGAGTGAGCAGCTGTATGATAAAATAAACAGCTCTAAACCAGATTTGTTAATTATCTCTTTCTTTTATTCACAGAGGGTGTTTGTGAGATATGGCTGACCAGTGAAGACACAGGGGCTTATGGCAGAGACATTGGCACAGACCTCCCTACGCTTCTGTGGAAGCTGGTTGAAGCAATTCCTGAAGGAGCTATGCTGAGGCTTGGCATGACAAACCCTCCCTATATTTTAGAGCATCTGGAGGTAAGGCAGAAAAGAGAATAATTTACATGTTGCAATGGACATTCATTGAGCGAGTCCGCGTGGAAACTTGTACATACTGTGTTTCACTTTAAGCAGTAGCTTAAAAAAATGGACTTACAGAACTAGACTAGTAGTGTTAAGCCATTTGCCTAAAGCAGCAAGTTATTGAGAGAATAAGATACTCAAATCATTTTGGAATGATGATATTCTGGAGGTGTCTGACCTGTGGAGTGTTATTGTAGCAACATTGCATTTGTGTGTATGCCTCGTGTTTTCAAGAGCTAAAGGCAATATCATTAGGAGGCAGTCAGCTATAGGATTGGATTTGTCTTCCTGCTACACCTCAGATGAATATTTCCAGGAACACTATATGGTGGTCTCACTCAATGACGTATTCATTATCCTGTGTCAAGTGGTACTCTGAGAACGTGTAGAACTTCCATGATAAGAAATGGAAATTCTAAGTCTGTATCTGTGTTAAAAAAATGATAACAAAGTAGTTCAATGAGACTAGAAGCAACAAAGTGTACAACAATGTGAATTTGAAGGAATACTGAATGTAGGAAGTGATACAGAGCAGGAAGTGAGTTTTGGGCCAAAAATAAGTTGGTTTGGTTGGATTGTGACCAAAGGAATTTATTGAATTTCATAGGAACTGTTTATAGAAAGAACCTAACTTTAAAGAGAAGGAAAAATGGAAGGATATAGAATAAGGTAAATTTTCTAACCATACACATTAGCAATATCCAAATAAATATTTGATGTCCATGATGCTTTCCCAAAGATACAGAATTAATGGTTGCCCTTAAATATTCTTATGCTGTCAAGGACAGTATTTTTTTTCACCAGAGTG
>NW_008622369.1:90816-152660 GCF_000691845.1 Merops nubicus | reverse complement strand
TCCCTACTGAAGTGCATGGGCTAGAGGAGTCTCGTCTTGGTAGGAATAAGCAAGATTTGAGTTCACTAGCTAAAGAATACAAGCTGCAGAAAATTGCAAGAAATCTCTGGGGCTTTATTCTTTGGTTTAAGATACACTTCACTGAGATAGTCTTAACAACATGCTGAGTAGAAATCTTTAGGAAATAGCTTGGTTGTGTTTTTAGAGCTTTGCATTCTGTCTCAAACTCTCCTATCTGTCACAAGGTTTTATTCTTTTTTTTTTTTTTTAATGTATTTTACCATTTTTCATCATCTTGTACAAAAGCAAATCAAGCTTTTAGCAATTTTCACAGTTAGTGTCTTCGCTTTCATTCTGAAGTCACAGTATTAAAAGTGTTTTGGCATAGACTGCTGCTTTTGTCACTGCTGCTCTTCTTATGAGTACTCTCAGAAGCCTTTTTTTTTAATAAAATAATCTGTTGCTAGAAATAAGAAACTTCTCTACCCAGCTAAGGGACACTGTAGTAGTCTTAATTTGATATAATCTGATGAAAGTGGAAAATATATTGCTTTCCTTCAATCAGTAGTGAGTGTGAGCATGTCACAAATCTGTGAATGGTTTTGATGATCTCTGATCTTCCTGTTTCTAAATATTTTTTACCTTCTGCATTTTTGTCGTGTCCTCCCTTTCAGACTTCCCAGACTTGTATCTGAAAGATAACTAGGGAATGCTGGCAGCCTCCTGTGTACATTTCCACCAGACAAAATAAACTTTTTGTAGGGAATGTGCTTTTAACTTCCCAGCTGAAGAAAGGGTTTTAAAAGTATGATTTGTTTAAAAAACAAAATAAATTGAATGAAATGTTGATTAATCTTCATGTCAGTTGATTAGGATAAAATCCAGATGTAGTTCTGTTATCTCTTAAGAAAGGTATGAAGCTGTGTTACTGGTTGCAAACATCTTTCATCAGTTGTTTTAAAAGGTGCTGCATTTTCTTAATTTATTTTGTTAGAAGTCACGTTGCTAAATAGGATGATATTTGGCTTTCTGTGAAAAAAAAAGTATGTGGGAAAATACAAATCATTTTTCACTTTTTATATCCAGTGAAGAGGAAAAAGTTGTTCCAGTTTTGTACCTTTAAAAACCAGAAACATTTAGCAGTTGCATACAACTGTCCATAAGCAACTACTAGGCAAGGGTTTATTTCACTATGGTAAGGAAAATGCCTGATAAGTGGCATAAAGCAACAGCAGTCATGTAAAAGCATAAATTAATTTGAAGATCTGGACAGAGCTTCCCTAGAGAATCATCCTAAAAGCAACGATTTTGGTTCATTGACAGTTTTTGCCATATTTATTGGAGTAAAAGGTTTGGCCAGTTTTATCTGTCTTATTCTTGTAACCTGCAAAGCTAATGACAAAGTTTATATAAATACATTGTTTTCCTTCAACAACACTCAGTCATAAGTTAAATGTTTTAAAAATATCAGTTTCCAAAGACATTGGTTTTTTTTTCTTTTAAATACTGATTTGTAGTTTTGCATGAACTCTTCTATCATCAGAACAGCTTTTGTACTTAAACACGAGTTTTCCAAACATTTCACAAAGACCTGTTTTCCTTCAAATAGCCATGTATTTGAATTTCTGATCATTCCAAGCGTCAGGTCACTGGCTTGCTTGCATGCTTGGAATTGGCAGGTTTCTTTTAATCTCTGTTGAAGTTTCTGTACCTTTCAATTGTCAGAATGGGAGGAGAATGGAAATAAAAAGAAAAGGAAGGTGCAGATTAATACAGTGAGTTCTAGATGGCACAGCTGCAGTAGACCAAAGAATTCCTCAGAGAGCAATGATAATACTCATGCCCCCAGTGAATGAGGAAAAACTTGCCCCTATGGATAATATAATTGAATAAAGGACTAAAAATTTTAAAATAGATAAAATATTAATATAAAATATTAAAACCCACTTCATTCAGTAGAAGCCTAAGTTGCACATACTGTTCTAGCAGTGTGTGGAGTCATCCTCAGCAGGGAGGTATCCTGAGCATTGGGTTTTGCTGCCCTTGCCCCACACTTCAGTCCTTTGAAATATGCCCAGTTTATGTTGTTTGAGTTGCTCAGGTGGATCTTTAACATGTACCTAGACATGAGGAAATTTAGTTACATACTAATTAGTGTCTTGCTGCTTCTCAGGAAAATAGACAGTATTCTCTGTCTAAAATACTACGAAATTTTCACAACACATTTTCTGTATATAGGTGGAACAGCTTTTTCCTTCATTAAAAGCCTACTTTTTGATAAGCTGCTTCCTAAACTGCTTATAGATTGGAATTTATTTGTAAGTGCCAAGAAGTTATTACGGGTTCTGATTTTTACTCAAAAAAAAAAAAAAAAAAAATTCATGAGCCTATTCTGGGATACTATCTGGTTAGAAAGTGTACAGTGGATGGGATTATGACCAGAGGCCTCTTCAAGCTGTTGGAAGCATTTCCTTTGTATTGTGTTCCTGGGTCTGTGGCTGGGCTTTGGTCTGGTGAGCCTTTAGATTTATTTATACAGTGCCCACGCTCACAGATTCCATGGAAATAAAAATGGAGGAACAGAAAATGCCACTCATCTCTGAAGTGTTTCATCTGCCTCTGTATCTGGGAATCAGATACAGGTAAATCCTGTTCTGTCCTTAAAGACATTTGTCATTTGAAGGGAGGCTGTTAATCTCATGAAAATCATCATTATACCTGTGAGATACAATCTGACAATTCAGTACTTTTAGTTTTTTATTCAGTAAACGTGGTGCTAACAGTGCCTTATGTACTTACAGATGCTTGTAGCATGTACAGTTTTGGGATGAGAAGCAACCATATGTTTTGAAATGATAAATTCTCCATGCATTTGGGCCTTCTCATTTGGAAAAAAAAAAAAAAAAATTATTTGGAATCATGCAGTGGTTTATAGTTATACAAGATATTAGATGCTTTTTGATGTGCTGCATACTAAATTGGGTCATTAGTAAAAGAGCCTTTACCATAATTATTCAGGGTGTAATCTAAAATACTAAATTTTTTATCTGCTGGGTTTTTTTCAGCTGCAGATGTTGTTTGTGCTTACGTAAGTGGGTAACGTGGAGCAATAAAAGCAGATCAGAAAATCTCAGTACTTGATAATGAAGCCACTGTATCTACATTATCTGCATCTTGGAGTCTTTACTTCAAAATAAATCTAATCTCCTTAACCAAACTTTCCCACTCCCCACGATCCAAAGCTGTTTCAAAGGCAGAACCTTGGTTTCAAGCTCTCTGTTCCCACCAAGGGGTTGGAGCACATTTGCTGTGAACCTGGAGCGTGGCCACCGCTCTGATTTCCTCAGAAGTGAAGTTTGCCCAGCCCAGAGTCACCCTGCAGACTGAACAAACCCATAGCTGGGAAGGAAGGCTGAGAAAGTGCACTTCATGGTTTCAACCAGCATGTTGTTTCCCTTAATCATGGTACTAGGGCTGAGAAAAGTTGGGGTTTGCAGTTTAGCCACAGAAGGCATCCTCAGTTTTCCTCTCAGAGGGAATCTGGCCAGCCAGTGGAGATAGTACTGCATTTTCCAAAATGCTCTCTCCCAGTCCTAGCAGTCCATTTGAACGTATACATCACAAAGAACATAGGTTGCTTATTTGAAGTTTGGTCTCAAAATGAGATTTTGAGATATGTGCCCTTGTCTAGTGTCTTTCCTCTCTGAAAATGTTGATTTTGATGACATATGGCATTGAGGGATACTTGAGGATTTTACCTGTGTGGCAGATAAAAATTTGAGTAAATGGATATGATTTTGGTCAGGGAAAAATGTTTTAGCTCAGATTTATTTATTTATTTTTAATAAAAAGTTAAAATGACATTATAAAATGGAAAAAGTGAAGGAGAAGGTTCAATACTAGGATCTATTTTATAGTCCTAGCAAAGCCTGCAAGGAATGCACATGTGTACAGTTACCTTGTGTGCTCCTACCCATCTGTATTTGCACAGAGCTACTGCTGGAATTGCACAGACTGCCAGATGGCAAAGATGCTGTCATCCTGTAGCATCCACGTGTACCAAAAGTGACATAAGGTATATATCCTGCTTTAGAAGTAACCTCCAGGCATTTATTCTACAGTCATGTTATGGAGTTCCTGGCAAGTGCTCTAGTGAGACAGTTGTTTATATCCACGTGCAGTGACTGATAGGGAGGGATGGTTGGGAAAAATCCATTAAAACAGTGGTAGTGGATAAACAGTGGACAGGAGTTAGTCTGGAAAGTCAAAAATGAGGCCAAATGTTTAGTAGGTTGAAATTAATTCATGTTAGTAGCACAGTGTTAGAGAATAATTTTTGCCTTCATTTTTTTTTCTTATGTTTTATGTATTTTTTTCCTTAGGTTTTTACTTCACTTTTTTGTTCACTGTCCCAGTCCGAAGGGAATGCAGGTGATCCAGAGTGTAAAAGGGCCGGGGCTGGGGCTTGTGTCTCAGCCTTACCTTACATCCCTTTCAGGTTTACCACGAACTGTACTTGCAGAGTTGCCTGTGATTTTAGTGCAGCACTCTCTGAGGGCGATGGGATGCTTCCCAATCTGTGTAAGGGAGGCAGTTCACACCTGCCATTCCCCTGCCTGCCTAATTTCACATGACTAGTTGAGTAGTCGTCTTTGTCACCTGTCAAAATGAGTCTGTCTCAAACCATACCACATGCCATCTGTGGGCTTCATCTCCGTTATTAATTCAGGAGGTTTGAGGGATACACCAGCCATGGATTTGGAGCCTGCGTGGGGACAGTGTCTCTAGATGCAGGAGGAGTGCCCAGCTTACAGTACCACGAGTCCCTGTAGTATTTTTTAGCTCTCTGGCTTTGCTTTTTCAGGTCAGGTCAGTGTTTATGTTCCTTAACCTTGTTGAAGCTGATACCCTACAGATGGCTTCCTCCTCAAACGTGCCCTGACACAGCACACAGAGCTGAGTTACAGTTAAATAACTAATTTCCTTTTCTTTTTTCCAGATTTTTTTTCCTCTGAGCACACTGAATGTTTTTGAGCGTTGTGCATGAGCTCAAGTTTTTCATAAGCTCAAGGGGAAGCTGATTTGAAATGTGTTTAAGAAGGGAATAATATACACATATTCTTCAATGGCAAATAAAAGGGCAGGATGATTTCAGGAATTAAAGGCCTTTACACCATGTATTTGCTTTGTTTCTAGCATTATTTTTGTTATTTTCATAGACTGCTGCATTTGAAAGTGCCAATTAAAATCTGTTGATTTGACCAGAAAAAATGAAAACTGTGGCATACATTTAAATAAATGAATAGTTAAGCCTCTGACCTCTGATTACTGAGAGTTTTGTAGTGTTTTGTAGTCAGTGGACCATGCAACTTTCCCTTGCTGTAATTACATAGTTGTCTCAGTGCAAACTGTGTCTGTCTTGCTAGCAGTAAAACTGAAAGAAATCTCAGATTCTGAGAGGAGGGAGAGAGGGGCAGTTACATCTAGGATTCAAAAAAAGAAAAGAAAAAGGGGGGTGGGAAAGGATGCTTACTGCTTTGGTGGTATTATATTAAATAGTTTTTTGTTCTATGGATGCTGTGTGTGCCTCTTTGCTTACTGTGTGTATTCCAGCTTTTCTTTTTTTTTTTTTTTTTTAATAACTCATCTATCTCTCCTGTTCTTCCCCTTTTTCTGTGGTGAACTTACCCCAGAGTGAATGTATATTTGGATATTATGGGGTTAGGAAAGGGATAGATCTCTGCTGTGCTTTGAGGTACATTTTGTGACACCATTTTCTCTAATCTGCAGTTTTTAGATCTCAGTCTTAGTGTGCCTTAATGTCCGTAAGTGCTTGGTGACATGTTTGTTGCCAGCTGATGGAATATGATTTGGCATAATAAATGTCAAAAGAAGAACACATCTTACTCTTCTTGAAGGATTTGTGTTGTATTTGTGAACCTTGGGTGTTCTCAAAAACCTTAACAATATTACTGTATTGACTGTTCATTAAAGTTCCCAAGGTTTCCTTCCAAATAAAGTAGAAGAGAATATTTGTGGTGCTGGGGATTAAGCTCCTGTTCTTTGTAACGCTAGTAGAAAAAAAGCTTTGAGAAGCACAGAGAAAGAACTCTCTTATTTATGCAAGATTCAGTTCTTCATCAAGACAGAATATTTTATGCGTGCATTTAGTGCTCTGCTGTATTTAATAATCTGTGCATAAAAACTGCTGCTGCAAAAAGGGGTTAACATTAAGTAGCACATTGCTTGACCAGTTAAATCTGTGCATGTTAACTGTACATTAATTATGATTTGCTCATATGAATGTTTCTCTCGTTAGATATCACAAGAGTGAAGCGTATTTAAATGCAGACAGATCCACACTCAGTCTCGTGTTGAGTGTCAAGTTGTCTGGCAGCTACTTATAATACTGGCTCATCCTAGCAGACCCTTGGAGCTGTGGCTTATTTCATTTGCAGAAAATAAAAATCACCATTAATTGAGCAGCATAGGCAAGGAACGGGTAGTACATATATGGGAAACTGCATTTTTGCTAAAAAAGTTGGAATTTTAGCAGTTGCTGTGCACTGCAAAGCATTGGCCAGAAGCTATAGTCAAACACATAGCTTGCATAACAAACTGTGCCATCTTCTTTTAGTAGTTCTGCCTTTGTTGAAAAATAAATAAGATTTCACTTTCCCAGTTATTTATAAATAAAGTTCTACCAGCCATTCCAGGCTGTTCTGGAAGCTTCTCTTTAGTTCAGATGCATAAACCCTTTTGTTTTCTTTGACAGATGAGCTGTCACACTGTGCTTTGCAACATCATCTCCATAACATTCAGTAAGACTATTTGCTTCATTAGGCTTTGGCATTTGTTTTAAAAAAAAGATTTTTTTTTTTTTTAGGGTGATTATTCTTTAAAAATGAGAAAAGGGAAATATACCTTGTTCTAGAAACTTAATAAGACTGCACAATAATATTGGCTTTGGGTTTCTGTACCATTGTGAATTGAGGAAAAGGCATAAAATCTCTTCTACCCAGTCTGATTTTAGTTAGTTCAGTTGTGTTAGATGTGCAAGAGCTGATGAAGAATGTAAATTCTGTACTATCAGTCTTAACATTATGATTTTGAATATCTTTGTTCTGTTTTGCTGTGAAATTTAGCTCAGCGACTTGGATATCTACAAAAGAAAGTGATAGCACTTCCCTAAAAATTTAGGGTTTGTTTCAAACTTTCCACTATTTTCTTTCCGCTGTGACCTGCTAAGGCAGATGCTGGTTTAAGTATTGTACTTCTTGTCTGAAATAAAAACAATAGGGAGGTTTCCTGGCCCTGCTTCATCTCGGTGCAGCTGAACGCTGGTGGGGTGTGCCTTTCATTCAGTGACTTCTGAGCAGAAACCTTCAATTCTTTTCTACCGTATGGGGTTCTCATTTTTGAGGTGGTGAATAAGTGTGTAGTATGGATGAAAGTGGCAAATCCATTTCACTCATCCACGTTTCTGAAGACCAAAAGGTGGTGTGGCAGTCCTAGTCGTCTGTTGTATGTGTGTGCCTCTCAATGCTTTAATTTATTTTCCAGGCTTTATTAGCATAAAGTATGATTGAGATAGTTATTTAAAGTAACGGTGTGCTGTTGCAATAAATCACCTTTTTAGGGAGCTTCCCAATGTGTGTTTCTCATACATACTGCAAAGAGGAGGATTCATTTACTTCTGGAGAAAAATATTTCATCTGAGGAATGCTTAATGATGAGAAAATAGAGAGCACCATGGAGAAAATTAAAAAATGTGTGTTTTCTTGCACATCAGAATGAATCATTTCACAAGGAATTAGCATTAGTTATTTGGTTGGCTGGCTTAAAGTCATTAAGCCACCACTCTGGCCATGAATTAAATGTACATTTTATCTTAAAGTGAATCTATTTCTTGAAACTGGACAAATGGCACTCTGAAGCTCCACAGAGTCTTTTTAGGATTGTAACGATGGCTGCAGCAGCAACAGGAACATTCATCTTTGAAAACACAAACATTTTCTGCATGTTTCCAACCCCAAAACTTCCATCAGCTTGTGTGGGAGCTGATGGCACACAAGGAATACCAGGAAATTGGGGAAGTCAGTGTGGCACTTTACTGCTGAATGTATCACTGGATCAGCTGTGTTTTGGTGAGACTCAGATGTACCTGGGCTCATGACTCCATAAAAACTGAGCAATGAGCCATCAGCACCTACCTAGGGGAGAGGCAGATGCTTTATATTTTATCCAATGCAAAGTGGGTCCTACTTTCCCATTGGAAGCAGGCTCTGACAGCAATACCAGTTTTCTTATCATGGAGTGTTTTGGCAACCTGAGTAGGAGAGTTCTTGGTATTTCTGTGTTTAAAAAGAAAAATCGGGTAGCTAGTGTTTGGTGCCATGTGTTTGCTTCTTTGTGCCCTGACTCACGTGAAGAGATGCAACAGGCCTCAGCTGGAGGTTTGAACTCTGAAATGCAGCATTGTACTGGGCTGTTAGCCAAACGACACTTTTTGTACAAGAACTCCTCTTAGCCTGTCCTCACTTTTAATAAAAGGTGTGGCAAGCTTTTCAATGCATGTAGATGTTTTTGGTATGGCTTGGGTTAAGAGAGTAGGCTTAACCTGTAGCCACCAGGGAATAAAAATTGCTTGGCTAGCTCGGGTTGTGTATTTTATGAGGCTGAAGCAGGAGAGGGATCCCACATGTAGGAGAGGAGCTGGGAAGAGCTAGGGCTGAGCAGTTGGTGCTCATGGCTAGTTTTGCTATCAGCCAAATCCCAGATTGCACTCTGGTTTATATCCACTTCTAAGGGTGGCCTGAGCAGGGTTTCATTTGGTAATGTGGAAGGCATTTTTCCCATATGACAAAACAGATTTTTGCACTCCCATCTGGCAACCCAAAGTTTTCATTTTAAGGTTCAAATTGCTTCGGTCAGAACTGTACAAGCTTCTAACTGCTCCAGTGTGACCTCCCTTTATCCTAATGATAGGATAAAGACTCGGGTGTAAGTCCTGTCACATTACATGTGGTCGGGGTTGCCACTGAGCTTGCTCATCCTATGGCTTTGTTACACCTCCCCTGATCCATGTACAGATGGGGAGGAGGCAATGCCTCCCAACCCGTGTCCTTGGGGAGGTCTGTGATTGTACAGCCTACACATCCTCGGGTTTTGACAGCCCCATTACTCACGGGGAACAGGAATCAGGGGGAATGTTCCCTCTTCATTAGCCTTAACAAAACTGTTGTGGGCTTTCCAGGCTTGATCGTACTGTGTCATCATAGCCATGGCTGCACCACTAGATCACATCTGTTCCTGAACTGCACTGCAGCAGAGGAATTTATAAAATGGACTGCAGCCACTTGATTTGTATCCAGACCATGCTAGTGGTGGCATCACCAGGCTTCTGAAAGACAACAGTCAGCAGACAACCCTTATGACATGTCCCAAGCTAACATCTGCCACAAGGGAAGCACTTTTGAGGGAGTGCCATTTTGTTGTGGTTCCATATGGATGAGAGTTTTTCTTGGGCTTTATTGCTGGCAGAGGACAAAATCCTTTTGCTCAGAAGCAAGTTACTCGGATCATCATGACTCAGAAGCAAGGCAGAATACAAATATGGGATTTTTGCCTACTTTAGGTTAGCAGAAAGAATTACTGTCCCAACAGCTTGCTGGTACTGACATGAAGATGCACAGATATTGATGTTTATTGTCTCTGTGATTCTCTGTGGGTGTGTGTGGTGTCCTTGCAAACAGGAGGAGTGATTTTCTGGTTAGGTGGTTGAATTTGTGTATTGTAATTGCTAGGATAAATTATACTGACTAGATAAAAATCTTTCTGGCAATATGCCTTGTGTTCAGATCTACTCCAGCTGCTAAGACCTTGAAAAAAATATTTCCTATGTGATTAGTATCCTAAAGGATATTTCACACTCCTTGTTAGATTCTGAACGTAGACGACTTCTATTTTTTGTAAAGTCAGCATAAAACAAATTATGCTACTCTTGGATCTTTTTGTTTCCATATGAAATGTTTTTGTGTAGTGGTTGCCTTTGCTCATAGACATATTATTAGATTCCAGGAGATGGGGAAAAAGACAATCAGCTATTTCAGTCATGATTAAGGACAGAAATTTTCTTTCACAATTACATAGTTTCAGAAAAGTTGTTCATTTATTGTTTCCAGATGGAAATAAAATTCTATATTGCATTTTTTCTTGTAACTGAAATACGTAATTATATGTAATAATGCAAAGCACTTTGTAAAAAAATATTTAAAATCATATATATTTATAAAAAAACCAACAGGAAACAGATGTTAAGCTTAGCACGTTGAGACACAGCAAAGTACGACTGCATTAGCCCACGATGTCCTTCAAGTGCTCTCTGGGATATTAACTAAGATTTTTATTAAGTGATGAAATGTGGTATTCTGTGTGCAGTCTGTGGTGTGGGAAGATCTATCAGCATTGACTAAGTTCTGTGCATAGCTGTAATTTAATCAAACTTCTGTGGTAAAGTACTTCAGTGGAGTTTTAGGTGTGGCATGGATAGAAGGTAAGACTGGAAGAATGTTACCTTAAAGCTCTGGTTTTTAAATGTGATTTTTATATCCGAACATTTACAAGGTTTGGAAGAATGATTTATCCAGATTTCTGATGTAAACACACAAAACATTTTAGTTCATGGTTCTGTTTCCTTCTGAGCTGCTAATTCCAAGATTGTGGTTAAAAAAGGTAATTTTAAGAATGTCAGTGATACTTAAAAGTGAAAGGCAAAGAAACAGTGGGTCATCAGGTATTTCTGGCTTGTGTTTAGTTTGTGTTAATAATTTATGTTTGGCTAAATTCACCAAGTTAATTGTTATGATCCTGTAGTACTTGGCGGGAAATCAGTTTATCAGCAGGGCCTTTGATTTAGATCTAGGACTGAAAAAGGAGGAACATACTCAATAGGACTTCAGTGTTAAAAGCACATGCAGCATGTTTTGTGTAGCCTTAGATACAGAAGGTAAGCAAAGGGAGGACTTCACAGCAGGAAGAGTTGTTTGCAACCTCCTCTTTCCTAGAAGGAGCTCTGAGTGTCCAGAACATACCTGAAACCTGTGGCCCCAGCAGCTAGGCTGGATGAGGGTTTCCAGATGTGCAGTGTGTGTGTTGTATGTGCATTTCTGGTATCTGTGACAAAAAATGTGCTTCCTGAAGAATGCAAATTCTTTGATACTGAGAGACTGATGTGCATCGTATCATTCTAAAACAAAGTGATACAGAGGAAAAGTGAATTATGTTTTTGAGCTTACATTCATGGCTTTTGTGCATACAGGGACCTGGAGTGACAATTGAAAAGTTCAGTTAATTAATGCTAGGCATTTTGTGTCCTATTAGTGCAGAACCAAGGGAAATTATTTTAAATGACAACATTTGTGTTCTTAATCCTGAAAGATTATTGACAACAGGGATTGCAGAAGCTATAAGATTGCTCTTCTTATATGGGGGATAACTGGAAGAAGCAGTTCTGGCTAGAGTCTTGTTTAACTCTGGCTGCTGGACGCTATCAGTTTAGTTCCTCTTACGGGAAGTGGAGCTGAAAGCTCCTTCTTGGCCACGTTCTTGCTGAAGGAGACCAAAGGTCAGACCAGCAGGATTCTGCATGTTGCCATAAGATAAGCAGCTAGTGGGCTTGGGGTTGGTTGGGTGGTTGGTTGAGATCCTTAAGAGAGGAAAACATTTTTATTTTTAGATTTTAGGATTTGGTTTTTGCTTTTCATACTTTGCAGCAAAAGTTTCATTTTTTTAAGGCAAAGAGGAGAGGAAGACAAATGAAGCCAGTGTTTTCCCATAACTATAGCATTTCATCACTTATGACTTTAAAAAACAAAACTTTGTGGTAAAACAAGGTAGTTGCTCATTCTTTCCTGTATATGATGTCTTTAGCACAGGTGAATACAAGGCAGTTATGCTTTTTTTTATTAGTTCCTCCTAGCCTAAATGTGTGGCTAGTTTTCTATACAATATAAAAGTAGCTACTATGATGGAAATGATCAGTTCCTGTTTGAAGGTTAAAAAGCAACCCTTAAAAAGTAAGTGTTGTTTAGTAGAAATGCAAAGGAGATAGAACAAAATCTTATTTTTTTTTTTTTTAACAGAATATTCACTGTGTATCTTTGGGATAGAAATCTGTTTTGTTGGGTTTTTTTTCCTGTCAGATGTTTCTCAGCCTTACAAAAGCTGGAATAAAATAACACTTTTGTAGCTAGAAATTCTAATAGTTTATTACCTTCAAAAAGAATTCACAAAGTGATCACATATTGCAGAGGCTGCTATTCAGAAGGTGCCAAATTTGAGAGAAGTGAGAAAGAATTAAATTAATTTTTTTTCTGTCTTGTAGGGTAAGTTATTTTTAAGTACTTGGCAGATTCAGAAACATGTTAAGAAACTTGACTTTTATTGGTTTCTTATAAATCTTTTCTTGAAGATTGGATGAAGTGCTTTGAACTAAGAGATAAGTAGAGCAACAGGCTTGTGGTATATAGCTTTATGTTCCAGCTGTTTTGCCATTTCTCCTACTTTAGAAGCATATTTTATTACTGACAAGCAAAAAAAATCATAGAATCAGGAAAAGACCTTTAAAATCATGGAGTCCACCCGTTAACCTAACAGATGACTACTAGGATGCTTCTTGTAAGCTACATTTACAGTATTTTCTTAAAAGTGAAGTTCTAATTTTGTTACTTTCTTTTACAGAACTTACTCTATGCCATTTAATTTTGAAAATGTTTTGCATGTGAATGTCTAAAATTATGAAGGCCATAGGCAAATGGTTCCATTTGAAAGAGACACATTAAATTTATGAATGCATGGTGGCCTTTTCTTTACTCATATATTCACAAAGGCTTCAGCTTGCCCTGAGAGCTGAAGCTGGGCTGAGAACTGAACCTGGGTTCAGTGAACACAGCCTTTCTGTGCATCGAATTGTATGCCCTCCATTGTCAGTATAGTTAATACTGTAATACTTAGCTTACATACCTGAGATAGAGAAGATACACAACTGAACCATGTTAACCACTTCTCTCAGACTTTTATGTGTTAGGATCTTAGAAACTTTCAAAAATGTTTTCAAAAGTGATTTCAGAGGGTTCAGGTTTTCTACGCGTGTTTGTCAGATGAAAGGTGTGTGTTGGGAAAGCATTATTTCTTCTTGCTCCAAAAATCAGTGCTTTTAAAAAGGCAGGTGCCTGAAAGTTGAAAGGCACGAGGGTGTTTACCCTTCTCTTTGAACAATTTAGGCCAGCCTTGTGGAAATAGAGAGAAAATATAGGTGCGTGACTAATATTGCTGATTAATGATCTGGAAAGAATTTGTAAATAGTTGCAACTTAACAACTCAATCTGGCAGCAGTGTGTTTTCAGACAGCATATCTATGCTGTCAAAGAAAATGGGAGAAATGATCTGAGTGAGCATGGGCAGAGCGGGCAGGACAGGCCGTGTCCTGCGTGTGCACTGCCTGAGGAGAAGGGGAAAAGCCTCAAATCAAGACCTGGTTGTGTGTAGAGTCATAGAATCATAGAATGGCTTAGGTTAGAAAGGACCTTACAGATCATCTCATCCAACCTCCCTGCCACGGGCACCTCTCTACTAGACTGGGTTGCTGAAGGCCTCATCCAGCCTGTCCTTGAACACCTCCAGGGAGGGGCATCCACAGCCTCTCTGGGCAATCTACCCCAGAGTCTCACCACACTTGTACTGAAGAACTTCTTCCTAAGATCTGTTCTGAACCTACTCTCCTTCAGTTTAAAACCATTTGCCCTTGTCCTGTCGCTGCACACTCTTGTGAAAAGTCCCTCTCCAGGCTTCCTGTAGCTTCCCTTTGGGTACTGGTAATATGGCTCTTTGTCTAGGTTCACTTATTTTCTGCAGAGTAAAACTAATAACAGACTGTATTGTACCATACTGCACACAATCTAAGTGCTAGTTTGTCTCAACTTCTTTAAATATATTAACTTTTCTTGCTGGACTGTATGCCCTTAATTGTGTAAATAATAAACATGAAAGAAATATGACCACCACAATCTTTTCTCCATCTCATGTTCCATCACCCTGCCAAAACTCAATCAGGGGCTTGATTTGGCTTTAATTTAAGGGTTTGTTTGCATTTTGCTATGACTTTTACTTTGTTTTCTGACGTTTTGTATTTGTGCAACATGTATAACGTTCTCTCTCACTTTTCAAGCTGTCACTCTATTTCTAGCTGCCCCCAATTATTTCCATCCATTTTATAGCCAAACAATTTTCATTTCTGGAGTCTTATCTCTGAAATAACACAGGTAAAATGATTCAGACCAGTATTGGAGCAGGTTTGCAAATGGGCAGATATACCTTAATTAGCAAATGGCCAAGTTTAAGGATACTCCAATTAGAGACATTCTCATACTGGTGTCTGAGAACTTAAACTTGACTCTTAACAAGAAAGCAGGTAACACTTGCCATCTTCTGAAACTGAAAACAGACACTGTCCGAAACCATTGACTTTCACAATATTTTGCCTCTAAAATTTTCTCTTAATTGGGTAACAAATACTATGTAGGGAATGTCGTCTCTATCTCAAAGGAAATGCAATCCCACAGCTTTCTTCTTCTTTTCTTTAAAAACAAAATTGCTTCCAAATATTTTCACCTGTGTCTACTGTTTCAGACTAAGGTTTCAGAAGTATTACTGCTGATACTTATCCCATATAGTAATTCAAAGGTGGTTTATGTGCTGTTTTCATAATGCTTTAAAGCTTTTTTCTTTTTGAATAACTCTTAGGAAATGGCAAAGATTCTGAATCATCCAAGAGTATATGCTTTTCTGCACATACCCGTCCAGTCAGCCTCTGACAGCGTGCTCATGGACATGAAAAGAGAATACTGCGTGGCAGACTTCAAACAAGTAGTGGATTTCCTTAAAGAAAAGTAAGTCTCCTAGTATTTGAGAAAATAACGGTGTTGGCTTTTTGCAATGTCAAGAACATGTGGCTGAAAACACAATTACTTGCAACTGCATAATTAAGGTATGAAAAAGAGTGAGCTTCTTTGAGCTTTCAAAGTCTTTGGAGTTTTCTGTAAATCCCTTGATGTGGTTTGCCCCTTTGCTTGAGCTTTTATAAGCATCTTAAATCTCTGCATGACATGCTTTTAATTTGTCAATATATTCCTAATCTTTTTCAAATAATACGTTCTTAAATTATTTTTTATACTTAAACTGCTATATATAGACTGCTTGAAGTTGAAGTTATTGAAGTCTTCTTTAATGTGGCTTCTGAGAATTGTATACTCTCTGTACTGGAGGTGATCCAGGTCCAGTAAATCTGAATGGCTTGGCTTGTTGTTTTGTTAAGTATTTTGTGTCCTGTAGCTGATATACACTTACATCAATATAGCAATACTCTACTCTTGCTTATGGGACTAATGATTTCTAGGATAATTTCAAAATTACTTCCCTTAACAACAAAGCTAGTTGTGAGAAATAAAATCTTAATCTGTTTACTTATGCTGACCTGGAGATGAAAGTTACATTCACCTGCAAAGCTTTTGTAACTACAAGTACTAATTTTATATCCAAGGAGGTCTTCTCTTAGCTTTAATATTCAATAGTGACATGTTTTGATGGGTATCTTTGCACCAATTCTCCTAAAAATAGAAATCTGGAGAATTATTTGTCTCTATCACCTTGTTTGGGCTCTTTCTATCTACTTTTTTTGTTGTTTACATACTCATTTTAATGAATGAAGGGCAGTGGAGTTGTACCTTTGACTCTTAAGTTGCATTAAAATACGTGTACATAAAAGAATCAAACTTTTGTAATAATTTTTGTAATCTATTTTTCATCATAATTGAAAAGTCTAGCAGTCTGACTGTGTAAAGCATGTCATGTAAGAGCTGCATGGAAATTATATGTAAGAAAGAAGAGAGAACTGCAATACAAGAGGCTACAGGAGGCTGAAGGGGACCTCCAGGAAAGCTGAGGAAGAACTGTTTACCAGGGCGTGTAGTGATAGGATGAGGGGCAGTGGTTTTAAACTAGAGCACAGGAAATTTGTGTGAGACATTAGGAAGTTCTTCACTATGTGGGTGGTGAAACACTGGAACAGGCTGCCCAGAAAAGTGGTGGAGGCCCTATCCCTGGAGACATCCAGGGCCAGGCTTGATGGGGCTCCAAAGAATCTGATCTAGTTAAAGATATCCCTGCTGACTGCAGAGGAGTTGGACTAGATGACTTTTAAAGGTCACTTCCAACCTAAAGCATTCTATGATTCTACAACAGAATCCATTCTGCAAACTGCATGTGTAATTATAGGACATCCCTGTGCAACCAGGAGAACTGATGGAAATGGAGCTGCTTGTCTTCATACAGGTTGATTTGGCTTTAATTTTCCACCCTAAAGAGTCCACAAGAATTTTTGGCCCTTAATTTTCATGTGACTATGGGTCAGATTTAGTTCATGATTAACAGATATATTGGATTCCCACATATCTTAAGTGGGAACTGTGGCAGTTTATGTCTTAGTTGACTTGAAGCTGATTCATTATTCTCTTCAGTAGTTTTAGCATTGGCAGCTATTACCATAACAGCAGCTGGATTTTCGATAATGTAGTATAGCTGGCACATGTTGTAGCATATGGGGATTTATTAAACATTTACCTCTTACACACAGAAAAGAGTGAATAACTCCATAGCCAAATTTAACACAGCTGGTCATTGACTATGCAGTAATCTATGACATATGTCTTTTTCCACAGGCTTTTTTTTAGTGAACTTAACAAGGAAGAAATAATTGGCTTGATGTCTTAGTTTTAAATAATAATAAATTCTATTTATCCTGCTTATTAAGAAACTACCAGATTATCTAGTAGTTCCTGTTAGAAAACAGTCTCCAAATGTTAAAATGGAAAATTCCTGGTACCATATGGCAGCAGGGCAAGGAACCTGTGCGAGGCAGAGATAATGTTTTGGATATTTGAACATGTGCACATCTGTAAAATGAATGCTTTTTTTTTTTCTCTTGCACTTAAGAGCATAGTGTCTTCATTTGTAGCCTCTCCTCTTATGGCAGCAGCCCACTATTACATTCCCATATAGATATTCCCATGAAGATCTCAGCACAAAGTTTGCCAGGACTTAACATTGCTGCAGACAACTCCACGTCCCAGACCCAGAATACCTAAAATTAAATATGTGTTTGAAATTCTTTAATAGCCAAAAGGGATTATTTCCATCCTCCATTTATCAAAAAGGAAAAATAAACCAAGAGTGGAACCTCCTGTATCTCCTTTCGTTGTCGCTAGGGGGATAAAGTCATCTAGAACCTTCCTACACAAAGTGTACAAGGGTCTTAATCGATAGATTCCAAGTGACGCATTTGTCTCTAAAACATGACACCTGCTCTTTAGTATCTCCACCTAAAACTCTGTTAAACCACTAATTTTATAGGCTGACTTGATGAAGAGGTAAAGCCACCCATCAAGGAATTACATAGCTATCAGTTAAGTGCTTAATAACTTGAGTTCAAACATCTAAGCAAATAAAAATTAGGTACAGCATGTGAAAAATTAAGGGAAAAAGAAAAGAACGAGTCATGTCATCTTTTTGGTTTTGGAACCCCGAACGTACCAAGTGATTCCTGAATCTTTCTTTTCTCAGTCAAACCATCAAAACTTTATGGGGTTTTTTGACTCCCAGAAGAAGGAGCAAATGCCTTTCCTTCCTCTGGAGAACCAGAGTGATTGCAGAGGTATCTCCCTCTGGGAGTGGGGATTTATTAACACAGAGTGCCTTATAGAGAAGCTAGAGATCTTCAAAGCAATTACTTTTGTGCTGAAACTCATTTTTTAAAAGAATGGAGCAGTCTAGACCATCTGAGACTGTGAAGTTAGATGTATCACTTCTTTTTTTCTCTTTGAGGACTTTTTCTTCAGGCAAGAACTCTATAAATGAATTTTTAAAATTACTATTGTTGTAGTGCAGTCTTTCGATATACAGCACTTTGTTTTTTAGAGCTGCTCTCCCCAGCCAGGTGACAATGGTTTTGATTTATTATGAAGACCAATAGCAAAATAGACAGAAAATAACCCCAGAAACACAAATACATTAGCCTGAAAAACTGAACTACAGAAGTCTTGTTTTATATTTTATGTAGAAATCCCTTCTTAGATATTTACACTTTTTTCACTGAAATTTCAGTAAATTCAAATATTCAGAAAAGTACTATTGTGTAGTTGATGTCGGTAGCTGATCTAGAGATACATTTATATATATTTCCTGAGGATTTATTTGAAACTGTTCTAGAAAGCAACAGAATAAAGGAAATGAGGATGTACTGATTAACTTAAAAGGTGATCATGTACAAGTCGTACCTAGTCTGTAGGGACTAGCTCCCCACTTTGTAATCTAATATAGGAATCTGGATTTGCAAGACTAGTTCCTGGATGAGATGCTCATTTCAATGTGTTTGCAACTAAACATCTTTAGAAATCTCTGCTTAGTAAATTTAATCCTGAGACCAATTTAATCTTATATCAGAAAATCTTTTAATTGTGGTGTCATTACATCAAAATGTCAGCTGTTTTTCAAGTGATCTCAACTTTCAAGATTCAGCATAAATTATATTTCTGAAAGGTGATGTTTGTAGTTGTAAAAAGAGCAAGACTGCTTTAATTATCTCAAAGTTTTGAAACTTAATCCCCTGAAATTTACTTTTGCTGATAAAAGCAAACAATCGGAATATATTGTATTTAAATAAACCTGAGTTCTGAATGTCATCTTCTATAATTGCTTGAATAATCAGCAGTGTGAATACATACCCAGTAAAAAAATCTTTAGACTGGTAGTATGTTTTACAAATTTCTTGTTTGCTGTCGTTGACCATACTATGTTGTTTCACTTTTCTGGTTTGTGAAATGATTACGATGTTTATCAGAGTTTATTCCCTATTAGTGCTGCTTGATAAGATAAGAGAAATGTAAACCCAAAATCTAGAAGAGTGGGAAAAACTAGGGAAACTTAGAGCTAGACTGAAACACTACAGCTTTCTGATTTGGGAAATAGTGTAACGCCGAGGGAAAGCTGGGTTTGTCTTGCACTTTGTTTTTGTTTGTGTTCTGAGATAAAACCATAATATTAAATTGTGGGTGGCTGCTGCTTTTCACTGGAGATGGTCTCATAATTCATACTGGCAACATCAGAGATTTCCAGCATCATCTGAAAGCCAACAAACTTGGGCTGCTGAAGGGGAGAGTCACAGCTCTGTCAGGCAGAAAGTTCTCTTCTTTGTTGCATTATTTCTCTCTTTTTCCATCAAAATCACACCTTAGTAGTAAGCCTGCCCTAGCCTCCCTCACTTTTACATAGTAAACAAGTATGGATTTTTCAGCATATGTAGACACATTATTGCATGCAGGTGGAAAAAGTAAAGGTTCAGAAGTAAATGAGTGCAATGCAAAATAGACTGCAAGCTTGCAAGGAGATTAATCACTTGGGTGTAAGCTCCAATCTTAGTTTCCCAGCAATTACAGACAACTGCTGAACGTCTGTAGAAGCTGGAGATATTGTCCAAATTGAGAGATGTTCTGTAGTCCTTTGGGACAGCTGGCTTCAGGGAGGATCCTATCTTTCCTATTGCTTTACATGGAGTTAAGCCAACGAGTGGTAGCTTCAACAACTTCCTAGGCCACCTCTTAATTCTGGTTTTAAGGATTTTAAGAGATTCAGCAGCAACTGAATTTGTGTATCTTTTTATCTGCCCTGATTTTTCTCTCAGCCTGCCTCTGCTTGGACATTTAGACAGGCTGCTTCAGGGTAAAATAGTGTGGCTGGGAGCAGAGTGGAATCAGCTACTGTCTCCTCCCAATCACGGTGTGTATCCACGTTGGTATTTACAGCAATATTTGAGTGCAACATTTCCTAGTCTGCTTTCTCAATATAATTTTGTCCAGTATGTTTCAGTGTGGCTGCTCTTGCCTTCCTGAGCAGTGTCACAAGCAGTAATTTGCCTCCCAGGCAGGTTCTAGTCTTCCGTTGTGACCTTGTTCTTACTCTGGGCATTGTAAAACATGCCATAAATACTGATGTGGGTAAGTGGCAGCTTGTCACAGTCTCTGTATTTCTTGTGCAAGTGAGTATCTTGCCATCCAGAAGTCTTCTGCTTGAAAATCTTCTCTGTTTTCTTATACGTATTTTTTGACTGAAATAATGAACAGGGAAGAAATATTTTCCAAAAAACTTGTTTCTAAATACTATTGCTTAGATGATAAGAAAAATCAGAACACTGGAAATAATTTATAATTGTAAGTAGTTTTTCTTCTGAAAGATGTCCATATGGTAAGCTCCTGAATGTTAAGTCCGCATTGAAAGATAAACAGCTAAATGCATCCTCATCAAATTTGCAGCTATTCCAGGCAACCTGCAGTTTTGAAACTATCCCAGGCCTTGTGGCAGTAATATTGTCTTTATCACATTGTCATGTCAAGTTATTGAAACTAGAGTTTGAAGACAACAAATAGAATAATTTTAAAATAACCATTTACCATTTTTATATACATTTTTCCACTCACTTTAAAAAGGCAGATAATTGTGAAGTAAACTATAATAGCTCCCTCACCTTTTATACAGCATGAGTGTGTTTCATATTCTGTCTGAAAATATGCTTTTATTTCTCAGAGAGAGACATCATTGAGCTCAGTTTGTAGATGTGCGAATCATGGCCCTAACAAACCATGACAAGACTTTCTGATTTAGGCTTATTTTAATGGGCTTTAGTACATCTGTTCTGTCAGTCTAACTGCTGCAAATGCAAATGTCATGTGTTTAAATTCCTTATTATGTTTTCTGCTAAGAAATTGCTGAGTGATTTGGTATTTATCTGTAATTTCATACCTTAGTCTCTAGGCTCTCCTCTTTATTCCACCTTTGGAATAAAGGTCTGCACTTGGAGTCTGAACTAATCACTTTACCAAATGTGTCTTTCATTTTTTTTTTGTATTTTAAATGAATTGGATATTTGTAAAAAGTATTGAATTAGCACCAAAAATGAAGACACTGGTGTTTTGGGTTTTTTTGACCAAACACACACAGCACAAAAATAGATTCAGGTTTGTATCTAGACTCCACCCTGCTGATCAGTGGTGTGGTCTTTGGTGGACTACAAGCTCCTTTTACCCCAGGATTAGTAATCTTTCTGTGTCATGAAAATTTCAATTTGGCCTTACATAAAGCAGTTGCTAAATAACTCTTCCTGCCTTGCATTTAATTTACAAGGTCATGTAAAGACATGCAAGTAGGTGAAAGGTATCAAAGGTGCTGAACACTTGCAGATCCATTAATTTCAGTAGGATATTTTGAATATTTAATGTTCAACTATCTAAATTTGAAAAGTGTATTTTTCTTTGGTGCTGACTGGGGAGAGACAAACATTAGGCATTCCAGGATAGCTTTTTTTTTCTTTTTTTTTGGCTGTAACATGACTCCAAGCAAGCTGAATGTCTTTGTAGGAGGTCAATCTTTCCCTTTTGGCTTCTACAGCACTTCTTTGCCCCTTTCTCACCAAATGCTACTGTACTCTTTAATTTCTATCCAGGAGGTATACTGAGGAGGTTTCCTGCAGGGGGAATGGAAGGAAGGAAGGTCATTTACAAATATCTGCATCTTTTTAATCTCCTGTCTTCACTGTTCTACAGATTGTTGAATCAGATTTCAAATAGTTCACAGAGAGACCTTTTACTGCCACAGTTCGCATAATTAGATCTGTTGCCACTTTATAAATTACTAGTCACCGTTTTATAGCACAGTCTTTCATGCCAAAAGCATCAAGGATATTAGAGTTTTCTGAGATGTAGGCTCTCAGTTCTTCTGTTGCTTGTACATCCAGATGGCAGCTGCCAGAAGTGCATGCTTTTTTCCAGTTTTGATGGTCTCATGCCTTGTAAAGCGTGACTATTAAACTCTTTCTGTAACAGCACTGGGGGAAAACATCAGTTGCTGGAAGGGGAACTAAAAGCTGCAGCTGAAGTTGGAGTAATGTGGAAATCACATTAGGCTGGTGGTTATTTGTAGAACTTTATTATAGGCACTTAAAAAAAAATAATATCTGTTAATAACGAGTTAGCTGTGGGTCATCTGTATAGAACAACACGAATGTTTGTCAAGTTCCCTTTGCAGCCTTCACTTTCTTATAGGTCTATAGAAATAAAGAAATTATTATTGTGTCTGGTTGTTTGACTGCAAAACCCCAGTTTCATCTATGTTAGTTATAGCTTGAAAACACACAGGGTGTGGCAAAAGTTTTAGTGACAGTGATGTCTAGAAGTTCAGGTGTTCTTTTTTTAGAATCTTAAAGAGCAACAAAAGCCCTTTACCTTGAGATAGTGTGACTTTTTCCTCCTGGATAAACTGTTTTGTATCTTGCTATACAACAAGTTATTTACTCTGAGGAGTATACAAATAATGGTGTAATAGGTTCTCTGAAGTTTTGGGTTTTCATAAAAGTATTTACGTTTTTACTTAGTCGTGTACCCACAAGGAGAGTAATGACCAAACCCTATGTAGTATTTATATGCTAGATTCTGTGCTTAGTAAGAGTAATAAATATAAAAGACAAGCTTTTTGTTCCCATAAAATTTTTTTTAAAAACCCAAACAAATCTTTGGTGTTTCACAGTTATGTTCATCCTTGCTAACATCCTTGTTTCCTTCCAACTGTTTCTTCCAGCCAACTGAATTCAGGTTTAAATGAGATTGTAAAATGCATGGTCCTAGTAGTAATCCATAAAGAATGTGACTGAGTCAACTTGGAGGACTGATAGCACGTTGTAGTATGGGTGTAAGTAATTAGGGGTAGTGTAAAAATGAGAAATATAGAACTGGGCTTTAAAAAAACCCCACAACTCTGTGATATGTGCCGTAAAGTAATGCTAAAAGTGCATGGTGGAATCTGTTCAATAGTTCACAGTGCTCATCTTTCAAAAGCTGTCTTTCTAAAAGAGGATCATACCTTTTTTTGAGCAGGAGACTTGGAGTTTCAATTCATGACATGGTAACAGTAACAAATAAATGTTTGTTTTCTGTATATCCTACAGCTACAGTATGTTACCTGAATTCACAGCAGGAGTGTGGCTGCAATCCCCATTTTCCTGTGGCTTGCTCTGTTACTGGTGCATGTCAGACCCTTCTTCAAGAGCTGATCACACTTAGCCTGAGGCTGTACACATGCAAAGACTGAAGTCCAAATTGAGTAATGCAATATTAATGTCAAGTAATTCTAAAGTTACAGACTGCTTTGGAGGTTAGATGGCACTACATGTAACTTCAACTTATTTGGTTTTGGGGAAAGTACTGTTTAGCAAAATACGATTAAATATTTTCTATATGCTCCATAATGGTTGATTTGAAGCTTCTGGAGCAATCCAGTTCTGCATGCTGTCCTCTTTAAGCAGGATGTGCATGGTGCTCCTGTTTCACAGAATTTTCTTCTAAATGATTCACATATTTTTCTGGAGACAGAGAATCATTATGAGAGGTTTGGAGTGTTTTTTTCTGGCTCTTCTGCTTCTGTTCCAGTCCCGTAGGTATGCACAGAAGCTGGAGGGTGAAGCCTGGGAAATAAAGTGCCCAGGCTGAGGACAGCTTCCTGAGTGCAGGCTTGGTGTTCACACTTGGGGTGCTTTGAGGTCACAAGTGTTATTCTGCTTTGGCCAAAAATTTTGGAGGAGGAATTTTTGGATTGGTTGCTGGAGATAGATGATGTGCCCCTTATTTAATGTAAAACCTATTTAGTTGTCATCTAAGTATTACCGTTGTAGAAGCAGGCTGACTTTTTTTACTGGAGTGTCCATTCTGTCGTTATGGTTAGGCTTTCCTTTTTCTGAACAGTCTTATCTGCAGTTTTGTTCTGCAAATTCCTGATGGGAGTATTCTTAGTCGACAGAGTGGGAATTAATAATGTGTATGCAATTTCCAGTTTCTTAAGTATAGCAAGATATCTTTTTTCTTTTTCTTTCTTCCCTGAAGGGCATGTGAATGTGGGGTTTTGGAAGTAATGATATAAAAGCTGTGGTAAGGTTAAAAGGAAGGTATTGTAAGCATCTTGCAGTATTAGAAATGAGTCTTCTTAAAACATTTCATATTTATGATTTTTAAAGGCTTGGTTTTACTTACTGAGATGCTGTATTACTACAGTATTTTAAAACAATATAGCTAAAAATCACTTCTTTGGATTTTTTTCTGTATAAATATTGTCATTGTGTTTCAATGTCTGGGCTTGAACTTAGTACAGAATTGGAGGAGAGTCTAATTTCTTTTTAAAACAGTAATAAAATTAGTTTATGTTTATTTGCTTATTAACAGAGTGATTTGACATGTAATTATCAGTTTCAATTTGCTCCTGAGTTTTTAAGCATACCCAACATATGTTAAGATACTTAAGTATTTATTGTGTTAACTTATTAGTACACTTACAAATCCAAGACCCATCACATGTACACCTTACATCTCAGATGTGAAAATTCTGATTATGGTATTAAATTTTCAGATCTGATCCATTAGAAAAAAAAAAATTAAGTATTTGTTCATTTACTGTGAATTTTGTAATCTATATCCTTTTGATCACAGACCAAAATATGACACAGGAGTTTTTGATGAAGGTGGTAGTTGGCCAGTCAAGCTTCTGGGGAAAAGATGTTGTAAAGAATGACTGAAGAAATAAAAAATGCAATACTTCTATAGCTGATCGGTGCCTTTAATGGTTATTTTCTTTAACCTTAAGATGCTTAAATAAAAAAAAAAAACACCTAGTAGGTGGAAATATGCATAAGTTGTTAAACCTCTTTAAAAATATGGCTGTACAATTAAAACACCATTACATGCAAGAGACAGGATGAATCTGCTACTCAGATGTTTCCTGTATATGTTCAGTTGGGGGCAGTGATACAGATTACTTCATGGAAGCTCAACTTTGTGTGCATCTTATATTGGTCTGTGAATTGAACTCATGAGTTGATGATTCACCTCATTATAATGAGAAAGAAATTTATCATTGTCAACGTATTTATTACATAGCAAAGTAGCTGCAAACCCAACATTTTAAAAGGTTTGTGCATATGAGTAGTGGCTATAGCAGATGAAAGTTTAATTTCCACGACTGAACCACTCACCTCTTGCACTTGGAATCTTTTTTTGTCTGCATATTTTGCTTCTCATCATGATGTAGAACTCTCGCTTTTAGCAGGATGAATTGCCACAATACAACTGCAAAATTACTTTATATCAGGAAGATAATATTGCAGATATTGCTGTATGTAAAGGCACAAGAAGCACTGTAAATTCTTCTCTATCCATTTACCAGAAAACTGTAATTCAGATGCAAGTTCAGGCTGGAAAATAAGTTACTGTGTCAATATACAAAACCCTTATACATAGGAGAATATAAAGCCAGAGTGTCTCCATTTCTTCTTAAATGTGGAGAAAATATTTATTGGCAAAACCCAGAGGTCATAGAAGTGACTTGTCTGTGGGCTTGCTGTGTCAGATGCCTCCCTGCTTGGCCTTTGTATGGGCCATGACCCTTAGCAGGAGAGACAGCTTCAGAGACCAGAACACGATTCCATTCAGACTCACAGTCAGCTCTAGAATAACAACTCTTGGACATTACTAATCCCAAAAGATTTGAATCAGTCTCCTAGCAAAAGCTTCATATGAAAAACAATACTAATCTCTCTGAACTATTCGTCTCCATTGAAGGATTTTTGTTGAGTCAAATTTCAGCATAAGACTTCAACTTCTTTGCAGAAGCAGTAAATGCCACGTGTGAAAAACGTTGTGTGGTCGTTTGTAGCTGTGCTGCTAATCTGTGTGCCAGTCTGTGTCCCACAGTAACTGGTCACCGTTGGTTTTCAGCCCTGGTGCCTGATGAGAGAAGATCTACTGTCTGCCAGGGACGGGCTGTTCCCAAGGCTCTGCAGAGTCAGACAGACAGATGGACTGTGGGCTTGGGTTTGAACAATAGACTGGCATGATTTCTCTGCAGTAGTGGGATGGCCGCTCCCATGCTGTTGACTTAGGTTTTTGGGAGTATTTGACTCACATACTTAATCCTAAAAATTGCTAAAGCAGCCAGCTGAACTCTGAACTGTGGCCAGCAGACTATTTTTCCATGTAGCATATTTCTGTGGACCTCCCACACCTCCAATAGACTGGGTACCTAGAAGCACTGGTTATAACACTGAACATTTGAAAGAACCAGACTCCTTTTCCACTTCAGCTGCATCTGTCACTTCTTGTGTACCCACATAATTTGGAATGGAGGAAAATAGAGCACGTGCTTTGCTTAGTTGTGTTAATTCCAGTTTGTAATTGTGCAATTGTTGACATTGGTTGTAAAGTCCAAACATCTAGGAAAAAACGTAGCAGTAGAGATTCCTTTTTTTTTAATGATGTTATACTTGAAAATGTTTACTGTTTCAAAACCAGGGCAAGCAAATAGAGTTTCTGTTAAATCTCCTTTTAGTCTTTGCTTCCTTCCCATTTCCTTACCTACTTGACATCTTCCTTTAAGTAGTTCTTGCAGTACTTGGCTGTAACCACTGTCTAGTGTAACTCAGCTGAGAAGGGTGGCTTGGGAGTTTTGCCCCAGCATTGTATCAGCTGCTGGGGTCTGCATATGAATTTGAGTCTGAATTATGATCTTGTGTGAGAATTATTATAGACATGAGAATATGTGAGAGGACATGGGCAAAGGAAAACTGGCATTTAAATACACCAAAGTGGCAAATCCAGGGGGTGTTTTGGATCTTGAGGAGGTTTTGGTGACTGCATTTAGTAAGTAAAAATAGATATGCCTTAATTTTGTGTGTCGCTGAATGAAATGAACATTGTGGGGACAGCAGGACACTGTAATTTAAATATTGGGGCAAAGAAGTTTTCTTTAACTTATCTAGTTATCAGCAGAAATATGTTTTAAATAATTTGAAAATTAAACCCTGTGGAGTAAGGAACATTTTGGGCATGATTTTGTGACTTTTATCAACATTATCCTTGGGTACATGCAATATCACTTAATTTTAGTTAAATATCTAAATGTTTGACTGTGGTCACAAATCATGAATTTAAACACAGCAGTAGTATTAACTGTGCCTCAAGTTCTTCTAAGACTAGAAGAGGAACATGTTTTGGAAATCTGATCTTCAACATAGAAACTCTTAAAACAAAACTTCAAAAGCTGGCTTGAAATGTTGAAGTACGTTTAAATCACTAAAATAGATATTACCTAAAATTGTTTTATAAGTCTTTCAAAGAAGAGGAGACATGTCTAGCCCCAATTTGCAGAGCACTATTTCAGCATTGATGTCACTGAAACCAGATATCTTTGTGAGTCATTCCACTTCCTAATTAGTGTTATCCACACATGCCATAGAACAGGGAAACAAGGTTTAAAATATTTGGGGTTTTTAAATTATTTATTTATCTGCTTTCTTTAACATGTATCCACGCATGCAAATATCATCTTCCCTTAGTTTTTGTTAGGGGCTCCACAACTGCACATATGTACCTGTGAGACTGCTGAGAGTCAAGGTTGCTCTCTCACACAGCAGGAAGGTAATTTTAACCTTGTGTTCTCCCATGGGTGTATGCCTGTGATCCCTGGAGGGGTCATATTAATTAGAAATTAGCAGGGAGCAAATGTGCTTTCCCTGGAGGATTATTTTTAGCACAAATTTAAGATGAAAGCAAATGAGAAGCTGTGTTACTGCCACTTGTTTGGATTATTTCCTACCTCCTTATGATAGTAAATGATTATCAAATACTTGTTAAACTCCTCATGGAACCTTTATGAGATTTGTTGGTCTTTTTGGAATGCTAACTACTTTGAAGCATTTATAGGTTAAACTTTACTGTATATAGGTGAAAAATTACTGTTTAATTTTCCATATTTTTTGTCTGTCTTCATAAGCAGGACAGTTGTACATCTGCATACAGGCTGGTTTAGAAACAGGATTGTTCCTCCATTTGGTACATAGCTGATTCAGCCCATCTGCTCTGAAAATGGTAACAGGTCATACCCACCTTTCAGCTTAACTGTATGTTAATTTTTCATCTGAAGCAGAGAGACTATTTCTCAATTATCAGACATTAGAAAAATTGGAGCTTGGGCATAAAACCAGTTCATACAAACTGAAACGGTTCCCAAACTAGAGATTCACAATGGAAATCAGAAATACAATTTAATGAAGAGAAGTTTACGTGTGGCTTAATTCAAAATCCAGTGGACACAGTGAAGGGAAGTTACAACGAGTGATGTAATTTTACCATTGCTAACTGAATTTTTATACATCAGCCTTTCCAGATCACTCTAGGTTTATGGCACAGCATAACTCCTGCTGCCTCAGCACAGGAGGACAGGGAATGGGGGTTGTGGTCAGTTCATCACACATTGGTTCTGCCACTCCTTCCTCCTCACGGGAAGGACTCCTCACACTTCCCCTGCTCCTGCATGGTGTGATGTGAGTCCATACCACAGGCTGTAGTTCTTCATAAACTGATCTAGCATGGATCCTTTCCACATGGTACAGTTCTTCAGGAACATACTGCCCTAGTGTGGGTCCCCTGTGGGATCACAAGTCCTGCCCAGCAAACCTGCTCCCACACGGGCTCTTCCACAGGTTCACAGCCTCCTTTGGGCTTATCTGCCTGCTCTGGTGTGGGGTCCTCCATGGGCTGCAGGTGGATATCTGCTTCACCATTAACCTCCATGGGCTGCAGGGGGACAGCCTGCAGCCTGCATCACCAAGGTCTTCACCACGGGCTACAGGGGAATCTCTGCTCTGGTACCTGGAGCACCTCCTCCAGCTCCTTCACTGACCTTGCTATATGCAGAGTTGTTTCTCTCACCTATTCTCACTCTTTTCTTTGGCTGCACTTTGTTGCACAGGTTTTTTTCCCCTACTGAAATATGTTATCACTGAGGCCCCATCACCATCAGTGGTCACCTGGACACCTTGGCCAGCAGTGGGTCTGACTGGGGCAAGCTGGCTTTGCCTCTGACATAGGGGAAGCTTCTAGTGGCTTCTTACAGAAGACACCCTTGTAGTGCCCACTGCTACCACAGCCTTGCCACGCAAACCAAATACACCTTTCTGGGAAAAAAAAGTCGTTGCCATTTATCATAACCTACTTTGGACTTGGGTCAACAGAACAGTGCTTTGCCAGAGTATTTCAGGGTGCTGTACAGAGGAAATGTCTGAACTGATGTCTGAGCATCAAAATGTGATATAAGATTGGTCATGATTCTGTTAATCTTTACGTTCTTGATTTGTTTATGGGCTTCTATTCTATGGAGTTATGTGGTAATAAGTCAGAACATAAATTTATGCTGTTGGCTACCTAGGATTTCTTTCACATTCTACAGAATGCAAAGTTATTTGAGGTATTTTGAGGGCTGTCATCATTACGAGACTAGCAGAAGCTGAAATCTATCTTTTAACTTATGTTTTCACAAAATACAGCTTTTACTTGACAGTATCAAAAGTGAAGTACAGTAATTATCACATTAAGTGAGATAATATTTCTGTGTTTTCATTAATAATGCAAATAAACAGGTGGGTTTTTTTTTTTTCCCCCAAGGAAACTGTTCAGCTAATTCTTTAGAACAAAAAATTGTTTCATTGATTAAACTAAATGTCCATTCAAACTGTGATGATGCTTATGCAACAGCAGTGGCTGGAGATTATTTGTTGGTTTTTTTGTAATGTGACATTTGTAGGGCATGTGCTGCAAAGCTCCTGTACCTTGCATAGTGTTAGCACAGAAATTAGTAAAATTGTTCTTTCAGTTTGACCTCTGGTTAAGTTAGAGCATCCTGCTTTCACTTGCTAAGTCCATCACAAAACCTTGGTTTTGTTCACTTTAAATCCTCTTCTAAGACTTTTGGTGAATTCTTCAGCTTACCTTTTCATTTTTAAAGTTCTAGCCTGAGCTTTGTCTTCTGACATGCTGAGTTTTTTTTCCTCAAAACAAGAATGTTATTTCTGACCTAGTATAGATTTGACTTTTCCTATTTGCCTCAAAGTGCTTTCTTTCATTTCCTGGTGGACATTCCCTATAAATAAATAAACTGCCTTTACTTTCTGAGAGAAAAACACATTACATCTAAATTTCCTATCTTCCTGATAATTGAACCCTAAGCCAGAAACTCACAATGGCATTGTCAAAGTATTTACTTCCTAAATTCAGTGGATTTGTTTGTCAAGGAAATAATTCACAGTCCAAGTTCTCAATTACTCCAGTAGAACCTACAGTGGCTCCAAAGAAAGCCAAACTTGAGGGGCTTGGTGAGGCTCAACCCCATGGTGCAAGAGTTTGTGTTCTCCTTCTGTAACTTTCTACCAAGTTCTGAGACTTGGAGCAGGTCCAAAGAAATGTTTTCCCACTGGGAAATGGAATCTTTGCCAGTTTCAGAGGTATGCATGGCCTGTGGCTGTACCTAGATCCCATTGGTGGAGACACTACAGGCTGCCATAGGTAAGGCAAAATTACCCTTTTCACCAAAATAAGTTTGTTCTGGAATTAGTACCCATGATTCTGGTGCCTAGGATTTTAAAATCTTGCACATTTCTATCCACCTGTCCACAAGTACAATGAGTTTTCATCCGTTTGGGATCTCTGTGGGATTCACAACCATCCTTGTCTGTGAAGACAGCTCGTTCTTCAGCTGGAAGGAAGAAGGGGCTTTGTGCTCTGATGGTTGATTCTCCTTTTGCTGTTGTTTGCTATAAAGGCAAGGTAGCCCATGTGGCATTTCTGAAGTCCTTTTCCAAGGTGATTTCCAACTTTCACTTATTTCAGTGAAACTTATTTTCACTTTCTTTTTTTTTTTTTTCCTTAAACCTCAGGTTTTCCTCTACAGATGCTTCATTTGTACCCTGCCTGCTTTTTATCTTCTGTGTGGTAGGGGAGAACCTGCCAGAGTAGGTATAATAAACTACTGACTGAAAGAAGCAGGTCTGAAGGCTTCCTTTGGATGTTGCTGGCATAATAAACATCATAGTTGAGAGTGCTTGCAGATACCCCTGTGTGACGACGTGTCTTAGAAACTGAGAATTGTAAAATGGAATAAAATTTTTCAAGTGGTGTTCTTCTCTGCTAAGGTAAAACTCTATAAAAACCTTCAGTGGGATGCATAACTACTCTGTCTTCTACTCAGCTGGAAACCCAGCTTCCTGAAATCCTTGGAATTTCCATACTGCCACTGAAGCTGGGGGAAGGGAGATGTGAATTATAAAGGCTTAGTATAGGTCATAAAGGATGAAACATTTTCCATTAATGGACTAAAAAGTTGTATCAGTAGATAATTTCTAAAGATACTTAGGGTTTTTTCTACTTACACAAAGCATGTCTGTACCTCCCACTCACATGAAATAAGCGTTTTTGGAATGCTGATACATAGGTGAGAGCTTTGCATTAGTTGCCCAATATTCTTTACATAATAAATGAGCCTAAATTTTCTGATATACAGCTTGTTTCATCCTCAATTATCCTAATGTGTCACTTCCTTTAAAACTCCTTTTGTACCTTCTGTTTTTCTCAAAGTTGAGAAGCCAGGCTCTCCATGTTAGGCCCACCAAGTTATATCCAGACACTTCATTTCAGCTTAGGAAGTTGATGCATTGTTGTGAATAGTCCACCTTTCTTCATGTCTCATGTTGGTATTGAAGAGCTAGAAGGGTCCCACTGTGCCTGGCAGGCATCTGAAATGCTTTCCTGGTGGCCAGAGGCCGTCATGGGACGTTATATGATTGATAAAACTGAGTTCAGTGGTATGGTCTGAATGCAAACCCTTCTGTCTCCACTGCATTGATTTGATTCCATGTTGTATTCTACTCTCCCTGTATCATAGTATGCATATTTTCATAACTTTTTTTGTTACATTTAAGAAGACTTTAACAAGGAGAGTTCTTGGTAACTGTTAAATTCAAACTTGTCTTCAGCTTGCAAAATTGATTATATATAACCACCTCATTCCATTCATTTGAAACGTTTTTCAGGTCTTCCAGTATTGATGTAGTTTAATTTCTGCAGCTTAAGCCTGCTTCAGTAGTAACAAGTGAGTGAGAAGCTTGTCAGCACTTGTTTGGTGGAGGTTTTTTTTCCTCTTGCAAATTGTAATACGATTCCCTGATTAGAATGCTGGAAACCACAAAAAGGGCATTTGGTTCATCTCTGTCAATCTCGCTGTCAAGGTACTTTCATCGTTTCTATAATTGTCTCTTTAGTGGTAAAAGTTTTCCACTTTTTCCTTCGTCAGAACTACTGAATTGTATATTCTTGTCTGAGGACATCACTGATGTCCGTTTATAATCATAGTTTTAGAGGTTTTCTGTTCTGTTCCATCTTTTATTTAATGAGTATTACTTTTTCCACTGTTACAAACTCTTTGGGAATTCCCTAAAGTTTATCATTTTCCTCAGGATAAGAGTGATGCCAGTTGAGCTTTGCTCCATGCTCCTTCTCATTTCCTTTCCAACAGTAGTCATCCTGCCTATTCTTCTAATTGTGGGAGCCTCAGAGACTCTGGGTTTTGTAATTTTATGTGCCAGGTCCTTCAGTCTTTCCATTTCAGGACACAAGAAAGCCTCTTTCCAAAATCTTCAGATGTTACTCCTGTGCTTTGAATCCAGCTGGTAAACCCCGTTAGTAGTGATCCTCTCTTATCTAATTACATACTTTCATGTATGAGTAAATACGTTATTCATCTCAACTACATCTTTATTCCTCTTCCACTGCTATTACATCTACCTGAAATCTTGTTCCCTAAATACAATTTCCATGCATCACCTATTCCGATTTTAATGGTTTAGTGATGCCAGGGAGCCTTGTTGCCAGAATTGGAATGCTGACATATATTTGAATTCTTCATAAAATGTATTTGTAATGTTATCTTTGATAATTCCTCAGTGATAGCAGTCTATTGTTGATTTTGTGCTAATTCTCTTTTAACCTTCCATTGTAGATTTGTTCACTGATAGGTCAAAGTAGATAACTACTCACAATGTCAAACTTCCGTAATTATTTCTCCACAGTAGGAGTTACCTAACTTCAAAACATTCATTTTCCACCTATTTTATTTCTTTAAAATGCAGGAGCACATTTACGCTGTGTCTGCTCCACTGCATAATGGAGGACATCTGACACATACAAGCCCAAAATATTTCAGGTGCCCAACTTCCAGCCTTCTGCTTGAATGAGTGGGGTGGTTTGAGTTATCTTCTTCAAACTTCTAAATTTTATTTGGACTTCATTAATAGCTTTGGGTTTCATGGGATAAACGATAGTAAGCTGATACGTGTCCTCATGTTGATGTGCACTGTTCCTCTTAAGTTTGTCTGAAATGTTTGGGATTGTCCCGTTCACGGAGCCTAATTTTGTAGGCAGCAAAGCTCCTGCTCAAATGACTTTGAGAGTTGTGGCTGTGTACAGCCTGTCAAAGTCAGAGTCCTTCAAAAAAAAAAAGACCTGAACTTGCAGGTTTTTAACTGTCTATTATTTTATTTAAGGTTTTTGAATGTGACAAAGTGTGCTGTTGTCCTGGTAACGACACTGTAAACCATGAGCACTGTAATTTTTAAGGCATCTGCAACTTAGGGACACGTTGAGAGTGAAATAATTCACTGAGCTGAACAGAGACAAATGGGTAAAAGCACCCCCGAGGCAACTGTGCCTATTGGATTTGTATTGGTTTAACTTTGTCATTGACAAAGTCTACATTTTAAATGTCATCTTTTCTCTCTCTGATTTTGCTTATGTTGTCCTGTATCTGTATTTTTGCATGTATGTTTGTCTGAGGATTCTTCTTCAAAACTTTTCAAGAAAAGCATGTATTAGTTACTTTTGTTGACCCCAAAGAACTAAACTAATTTTGCCTTTTACAAAGAAATATTCTTAAATTGCTGGCAATTTTAGACAAAGGAAACTATTTCCAAACTGTTACAAATAAAAGGTGTGTGAAAACCTGGTTAGTTGAGGCCATCTTTCTGAAAGGTCAACTAGAACGTATTTAGAGCTGTTCACCTGATGATTTTGCTTTTTCTGCATATTGTCCTCAACTGCACAGCAGAATAAACCCATTCCTCCATCTGAAAGTGAAGCCACAATATTTTGCTCAGAATTATCTTTTATTAACCAATGCGTAAATTAATATTTTATTCCTATGGGCTGATCCTGTGTATTTAAGGAAGTCTTTTATATTCTGAACTCACCTGCTGCTTGGTGAAAAGCAGAGAATTCTCACGGTCATTTTGCTGGCTTCCAATTAGCTGAGTGAACTGTGCTTGCTCATAAAAATTGATACTGTTTCTGCTGTGATTTCTTTAAATTCAGGTTGCTGCCATAGCATATAATGAATGAGATGAGACAGTGATCTACAGACAGCATTGGTTATGTACTGTCACCCTAGTGATGCACATTCACTTAAGTCACACACAGCTCTTTCTGTATATCTTCCAATTATCTTTTTTACACAAATCAGTAATTCTTTATACACACTTACCTTGGAAAATTTGCTTCATTATTTATTTAAACTAATTCTTGTAAGGTAAATTCTCTGTTTCTCAGCCATCCAAGGTGTATTGCTTTATGTCGATTTAGAACGTAATTTACATTACCTTACCACACTTTAATTAGTAAAGCATACTGGATTTCTTTGAAATTAAGCTCATGAGTTTTGACTTAATGAGGATATAGTGTTGCTTGTGAATCTGAAACGTTACCCCTGAAAATTTAATTCTGAAGCTACACAGGGTTGTGTTTCAAGTACATCACAATGCTTGTGTCTCAGAGTCACACAGTACAAGCTTTGAATCTTTACAGGGTGAGGAGGGTACATATGTGGGGTTTTGAGCCAAATTCTACACTTGCTCTTAGAACTGATAAATTTATTATTATAATTATTCAAATTTGCTTTTTTGTGCTGTTCACAGGAGCCATTGTTCCTTATACAACCTTTTTCCATATTGTTGTGTGCAAATATTTGTCCATAAGGAAAAAAAGTGTTAAAGCAGTGATAGTAGAAGTTTTTCACTTACCAGATCTTCCTTTTATAAAGCCATGAATCTCAAGCTGATCTGGAAACATTGTCCAGTCCCCTACATCCTCTAGTCAGCCGTTAGTCCTGGAGGCTGTCTGGGGCACAGGTGGTAAGTCTGCAGTTATGAACATCTTTGAATAAAGATGAAGAATTATAGTTACTGTAACATCATTATTCTAAAATTTTGTTCTGGTCTGCCATTTTTCTATTCTGTTTTTAATTTTAGAATCCATCCGTTCAAATACCAAATACACTTGGTACACTGTTAGTCTTTGCTCCCATATTCAGTCATGTAAAGGCTGCTGTTTTCAGAGGCAGTCATGTCCTACACTTGCAAGCAGAAAGCATCTCTGCAACTTTGACCGATTACATTTCATGAGGGATACTGCCTTTGAAAAAGTCACATTTAGGAAGGTATAGCAACATACAGCAACAACTATCTGGTGTAAAGCTTTTTAGTTACAATAAAGTACACGAACTGTGTTTTAAATGTCTATGGCTAGCATTCAGGAAAACTGCCTATAGCTGCTAAAACCTTGCCCCGGCCGACCTGCCTGCCTCTGTCTCTATTCAATCTGTGGTTCTGATATCTAATTATAACAACAGTTTCTGTAAGTATTGTTGTCAATAAGGATGCAGGATATAAGCTGCTGTGTTTTGGATGATCATCTGATGTGCTATAAGTTGTATTTCATTAGGTACTTTGTAAATAGTGTGGAGATTATATTAATTTTAGTGCACATCTTGCATGTGTTGCTAACTGCTGTTTGCTTTGCAGGCTCAATCCTTCCCTTGTAGATGTTTGCAACTGGAAAAATTTTCATGTGACGGTTTCTCACAGAGGAATATGACCCAAAAAACATCCAGCCAAATTGTTTGTGTAGCTTGTGATGTGAGAGAATTATGTCTCTTTTCAATCTGTCGTTTGGGAGTAACTCTTGAGCTGAGCTTATTTTCCTCAAAATCTGCTTTGCTTTAATGTCTGTCTTTCCAGGAGCCATTTTGCTCTCTCTCTCTCTCTCTCTCTGTAGCAGAAGCTCTTAATATAAATGATCTTGAACCAAAACCTTGGAATAAAACATCTGGCCCAGTGGCAATTTCAGTTTTTTATTTTCTTGATCCATTCTTGGTTCTAATTCAGATAGAGATCTTAAATTCTCTGTTTCTCTGTTAAATTCTGAGGTCTTTCAACTTGCCATACTACTCTTCCTGTGATGACAACTTCTGCTCCCCATTACCCTGCATTGCTGACTTTGTCCTGTCTTTGAAACATGCTTGACCTTCTTTTTGCTGCCAGTTCTAGCTTACTTATTTTCTAAAACTTCACCTAGGCATTGTGCAGAAGCACACTGTTATGCCCTTCCATCAGATTCACACCTTAAGGGGAAATAATTTAATAAGGAGAAGGGCTAGTTCTCCTCAACTATTTAATATCCAGCTGAGGTCATCTGCACAGACCTGTCAGCTGCTTTTGACTTTTTCAGACAGCGTCTCTACTCAGCTTTATTTTTCAGATGACGTATTCATTGATCAGTCTCTTTTAATGACAGTTGTTTTTCTGAATTTCTATTCAGTAGTAGCTCAGAAAGAGGCAGAGGCTGATACTGATCTGAAGAAGATGTATATATACTGTCAATCCCAGGCTTCTCACCTGAAGCAGGTAGAGCAGGACTTGGCATAGTGCTTGGATCGCTATGGAGTAGAGAATTTGTTTTCTCCATCTTTTGTTTGGCAGTTTCTGTTTTCACATCACAAGCAATACGAGGCTTCTTTTCCTGAATTCTAACACTGATCACCAGGGATTTTTACCTGTTTGTTGTCCCTCTTTCAGCCTGCTCTCAAAATGAATGTCAGAACATGGATGTCTTGAAAGTAGTGTATTTTAATCATTTGGAGGTGTAACATTTCTCCAGGTGTGGAATGTTCACTAATGCTGTACTTGAATTTTCCAAAAACCTACTGTCACTGACATTTCCCTCTTGTCCTTTACTTTGTGTAAGGCCCATTACCTTTTGGTATATGCTTATTAAACAACAAATTAACTCAGACCTGAAAGAAAAAGGAAAAAAGCAGACCATTTATCTCAATACTAGAAATACTTTAAGAGATTTTTCTCTCTTTATACCTGTGTTAAATGCTGTCAACACCCCTCTCTAAAAGGGTATGTTACAATGGGAAATACTACTATGAAGATTAGCAGAGATTATCAGAGGTATGACAGATCTGTCACACAAAGGAAATTAAGGATTCTTCAGTCTGGAAAAATGCTAATTGAGAGGGACTAGAACAGAGGTCAATAAAATTGTGAAGAGTATTGAAAGTGAACAGAGTTGTTACTGGTCTCTCCCAGTGTAATAATTAGGGAATATCAAATGGAAATAGCAAGTGGCAGGCTCAGAAGAAAGGAAAAAAAAAAAGTATCACTCAAGCGATTATGATATGGAAGGGTTTAGATTCAAGGGGAAAATGGACTACTTAATGGAGAAATTCATCACAGTCTGGTTACAAAAACACCTCTCTGACAAAATCCAGTTGTTGGCAGGGGAAAGGGATTCTGGGGGACTCCACATCTGAAATGCTTCCCTGGGCTTCTGCTGCTGCCCATTGCTAGCAGTAGACAACTGGCCTTAGCTGGAACTTTGATCTGATCTGTCTTATCTTCAAAATCCCTGAAGCATTACAGGAATGTAGATTGGGAGGGGAAACACATGTTCCAAAAGCTTTTTTTTTTTTTTTTAATTAGCATTTGTTAATGGTTGGATCTTTTTCCGTTGGTTTCATCATGCCAAAAAGGCACATTAATCATTTTGGTTTATACAAATGTTTTTCTATGTCAGCATGAAGAGCTAAGTGACTGTCACTGAAACAGCCATGGGTGGGTCTTCAGAGCCCAAGACATTGAGTCTTGGTGATAAGCATTGTGTCAGAGCGAGGAAAGTCTATCATATTCGCAGCTACTTGTGGCCGAGATCCTATTATTTCTGACCATGCTTGACAGCTCTGCTCTTAAACAGGAAAGGGTCATAGAAAATTAGTGTAATTTCAGTGTCTGCTTTAGTGCAGCAAACATTAAGTCACTTCCCAAGAACAGTTCCCTGGTGCAACCCTTAATAAATTCAAACTTTATTTTTAGTGATGACCTTTCGTAACGCGAGCCTTGATCCATTGAGATGCTGTTCACTTTTGATGCATCTCCAAATCCCTTTTTTATGCATTTTAAATCAACACACGCTTATTCTGAATTTATGCGTGTGGATAGAGGGAGAGATGTAATTTAAACACATCTGTTCAAATATGCATTTCAGATCAACTTGGTGCCGGTTCTCATAATACGGCTGAGTTTTTGACGGGTATTATATCCCTAAAGTACACAGCAGATGGTATTTATTAGAGATTGAATGGAAATGAAGTTTAAGTGTGTTGAGCTTTTTGTCTTAAGTCGCTCTTTTTTAATCATAAAACAATAATGATCTGAAGTTATAAATCTGTAATGAAGTTCTGTAAAACGTTTCATTTTTATGGGAAGAGTCGAACACCTTATATTTGGATAAAGTTAATCTAAGCCTTAGCTGTTTGGTTTTTTTAAGAAAATTGATAATGGGAAGTATTATAATGTTTCTTATAAAACGTTTGCGCTGCGTTTATTAGGAACTCTAGCAACCTTCACCACAGTTGTTTAAAGAGAGTAAAACTGTGTACTCTTTTATCCTCAGACACCGAGTCATGCTAATTATGAAATATATTTTTTATCTAGATAACTATTCCATGACAGTAAAGATAAACCCAGTCCCTACTCGCATGGAGTGCTCCATACCTGTCCTAGCTGCCTTCAGATGTCCTTCAGACCATATTCTGGAAGAGTTCTTTTAGGTGCAGGAGGTGGACTCGGTAAAGAATAGTCATAAAAAATACCCATTCTCACTTCCAGTTAATCTCTGGTACCTGTTAGATTGTGCATCTTGATCACAGCTGCTATTCTGCAGCCTTTCTAAGGTGACTTCCATCAAAAACACTAATGGCTCCAAAGTTAAAACCAACTTCTTAAGCTGTAGTCAGAAGTTGCTGCAGATCACAGAGCTCAGGTGTAACGTGTACCCTGTGGGAAAAGCCACCATGAGCAACCTTCAGTGCTCTGCAGTGTATGGAATGAAAAAGCAATGTGACTGTGTCTGTCAGGCTGGGCTTAACCTGTGGTTTCTGCTCCCTTGAAATCTCAAGTGTTTCACTATAAACCACCTCCATATTAGCGGTAGGATTTGTGGTCTTGTCTCTTGTTCTCCCGTGTGTGTGTGTGTGTGCATCCTCCTTGAGGGAAGTCTACAAGGACGCCCTGAAGAAACACTCTAGAGCTTTCTCTGTGGTCATGTCTGCGTTTTGTCTGGTTTGGTATTTTTTTAAAACCCCAACCTATAAACAACATGGGGTTACAGTTTTTGTCTGGTTTCTTGGGTCTTAGGCATCAGTTTCAGAGAGATGGGATCCAAGCTGTGCAAACAATTTTTTTTTTAAAGTCTTAGAATTATTTATCTAACACATATAAACAAAATATTACTTATCGGTTGCTAGTATTCAGTGTTTCAATAGTTGAGTGAAAGTAAACAAGTGATTTGACTTATAAATGTTTTTACAAACAATAACAACACAAAGTTATCTTCACTTTGATGCAGGCAAAATGTGAGGTGAAGGAGAACTGATTTGTGAGACAACCTGGAGGTCTGTGGGGCAGTAATATAAGAACATTTTAAAATATTTGAAATAATATAATTGCTTTACAGTGAGGACACGTACATGAATAAAAGATGTTAGCAGGTGTCTTGCCAGGGTGGAATCTCATGCTGTTTTATTTAATAGGAATATATACACCATAAGCAGGTCTAAATTTGCTAAAAGTCATCTAACAGAAGGCCTGAATAACTAATCTGCAACAAAGTTTAAAAATAATGTCGTTTAAGTATGATAGTTTATTAAAGAATTTTTTCTTTCTCTAAATATTAGCAGCTTTCTTTTTTTGTGAGTGAGAACACAGCTTTGATCCTTTTCTCTGAGTACTGTATCTGACACTCTTGGACGTAGTATACATTTAGGTTTTTTCCAATACAGTTTATTACACCTTTAATAGAAATTCAATCAGAACACAGGAAATTCATCTTTTCGATTGGCTCATGGACAGTTTGATAGAAGCAAACACAAGTTCCCTCAGACTTAACCAAAGCTTGAAGTCAAATATATTCATACTAACTATGGAAGGGTGGAGATGGGTACTAGTTTTACATTATTTATTTTATTAAGGTCTGACTCCCTGCTCATGTTCACTCCAATATTTTGCCCTCTTTCTGTTCTCTTAGACTGTATTGCAGTCTGTGAAGTGTCTGTGCTATGTCTGTGCTGTCTTGCCATTTATATTTTTACTGCTGACTTCTATAGTAGTGTTTTAAAAGGCTTTCTTGAGAAGTTGTTTGGATCTTCCCTACTTATCCTAAATTTAGTTGTAGAATCTCCCACCATTTGTCCAGATAATTTCGATGATGTCAGTACGTTCCTAGAGCAGCCAAACACCATAAAAGGAAACGGGAGCATTAAACAGAATTTTACGTAGGAATTAATGACATAAGTTCTGTGGTGAACTTGATAGTACTGGTTTTCTTACATCAGTTTCTTAAGTATTACTGCTCACAATTATATATGTATATAGCTCTGTTTGGTGCAGCAGTCTTACCAAATGATGGTTTGTATCTGTCAATAAGGTTTGCTCTGTTATCACTTAAAATGCTTCTCACAGAAACGTTACTGAAATGTCTGTTGCCATTGAACCGAGGTACTTTCCAGTTTTGCCAGTTTTGCTCCATGTGTGAATCGGTTGAGCAGTTGATATGAGGGTTTAAAAGAGCTCTTTTTTCTACCACAGAGGTTTTGAACTTGTACATCCTGGGCTGCTTTTAAACGCATATGGAAGAGATCACAAAGGAAAACATCATCAGTGGCTATCCATTTATTAGAAGTCTGTACATCCATTGCATAATTTAGGGTAATTCATAAACTGCTTCAGAAGTTACGTTCAGGTATACTCCCCTAACTCTGGATTAAATTAGGAGTACGTTGTATTGTGCTCCATTCATAGTCCATGGAGAGAGGGAGAAGTGCAAGAGGGTTTCAGATCAGAAGTAGGCTGAATCCCTTTCAGAAAGTGTAGGTACCTTCCTGTGCCTTCATTCTCAGGTTAATCCCCATGTAGTCAAGAGGCAGGGTGGGGTTTCATGTTGTTACTAGCCTTTGAAAGAGGCAGTACTTCCAGCTGAGCACTATGTTTCTCTTGTGCTTACTCCAGCTCGAGCGACTCCTCGGTGAGCAATTCGGGTTTGTCGGAAACCCCACAGGAATGGGCCTTGTAGAGAGAAGTGAAAGGGGAGCAGGGGGAAGGCTTCTGGGTGACTGTGTGTGGTCACAGGGAAGATGCAGACATCTTTAGGTTCATCACGAAATGCATGTTGAGACATCTGTTAGGTTCTATAAACATGCTTGAAAGACCAGCTCTCAGATGCCTTCAAGTTATTTCATCCATTACCTTCATTTCACTTGCAAGTTCCCTAAACGGGCCTTGCTGCCAAAAGGTTCTGAAATATAAAATAGCATATGAAGCTGAAATAATATTTCAGCTTCATACTGGTTTTATTTTCATAAGAATTCCACTATTTTTTTTTCTTAACACTTTTTCGATGCAAATGTCTACTTTATGAATTGAGAAGTTGCTAGGTCATCACATTGTTTTGTTTTGACCTTAATTACTCTACATTTCCCAGGCAGTTCTTACACCCTTCTATAAGAACATACAGTGTTTTAAATTTATTCATACAGCTACTTATTCTAATCCAGTATTTTGTTACACCGGCAGGCGTAGAGGTTGGGGGTCTTGGTTAAGAGCAAGTTGGTGGCTTTAAGTCATTGCTGGATTTAAATGCTAATTGCTCAAAGGGAAGTGGAATAATATGTGATCATGCAAAAGAATTTCAAGTGGTCACACAAGTAGGTGGTGAAGGTGCTGATGAATTTTAGCTCCTTTACATAATTTCTTCCCCGAGCATGGATTTGGATTGTAATGGTTATTGCTAAAGGAAGTGTTTTATGTAGCTAAAACCACATTAAATGTTCCGTGTAACACCTGAATCCTTGCAAGTTTCACAATTTGCTGCTGGTTTTCTTAGACATCTTGCCCTGTGAAAATATGGAGGCTTTTTACTCTTTTTTGGGGGTGGTGGTTTTTTTTTGGTAGCTTGAAAATTTTATCTCTTTCCTAAATCAGATGACCAGGGGTTTTGCATTTCACCCCCAACTTACCTTCTGCCAGGAGTGCTCTATCTTCCCTCTGTTAGTGAGTGTGTCTGTGATAATTGGGACTGGGATATCTGCTGTGGCTCCCTGCCACTGGTAGTCCAGTTTCTGTTTCCTCTAACACTGCTGAAGAGGTCCTGTGGGCAGAAAAGAGCAGGAAACTTGTCCCTGTGAGGGTATGCCTGCTCTGCTTGCTGGTTAGTGTGCAACAGAGTTACCTGAGCAAACAGAGTTCCAGGAACTGTCTGCTCAGGTAGCACAGAGCTCACCTCAGACTTTGGTTATTCTTCTGGACATGTTTAGAGCTAACAAACCTGTTGAGCTGTTAAAGAGGCAATTCTCAGGGCCACAGTTACCCACAGCATGTTCTGTACTTCCCACGGCTTTACTTCCAGGCATCAGCCACTCCTCTGGGAGGTGGAACACTTTTTTTCTCTGACCCAAGAAGCTCATTTGGTTCATTTTATTTCTTCTGTATTTCTTCTTTGTCCTTTCAAACACATTTGCTCCTCCTTCCTGTGAGGTTTTGAGTATTTGTCCTCTCAGCACTTGTTCACGATCCTTTTCTAGATGTGCTGGTCATTACAGCATCACACTGAAATGGACACTTCTTTGGTGTAAGTGGAAGTAGTTGCTTCTTTTTGGATGGTTAGAACTACATAAGGTGATGGTGATTGTGTTGGTGGTCTTGTTCAGGATGACAGCTGTAAACCTGCTTGAGTAGATGGAAGGGATTTATTTATGTAGAGAGATAAAGGAGAGAATGTTAAGAAAGCTTAAAAGTATTTGGGCTATATTATCTTATAGTTGAGTAAATGGAGACAATAGTGTGTCTTCAGAGAAAAAATCTTGCAAGATTTATGTTCACCAGAAAAAATTATTCCACACAGTCTTTCTAGGCATTCGTCAGCATTACAAGGCTTTAAAATGGCTGGCAAGATTCAAGTCATTTTATGCTCAGATGTCTATGAAAACAGACCAGCCACCTCCATTTGCTAGGCCAGAAGGAGCATCCAGGCCTCTACGTTTGAAACAACTTTCTGCTTTTTTAAAACCATTTTCTCTTCCATAAGGACCACTGTGTCTTCTTGGTTCACTGAACGCTGTGTTGTTGGAGCTTCTCTACTGACCCTAGAAAACATTTGCTGCCATTGGATTTGTAGACTTACCGTAAATGCATTAGTGTAATAAATGTTACAAAATGCTTACTGGGGCTGTTCAGCAGCTTTTCCTTTGTTTACTTCAGAATAGATAAACTGCGTTTCATTTAAAAAAAAAAAAAAAACATTTTAATATTGGCTGATGCACAAGAAATTGTTCTTGTGTTATTTTGCATTGTATTTCGTAGCTGGGAAAAATATTTAAACTTCATCTGAATCTACACAATAAAGAATTTTGTGCTGCTTTCTTTCAGAGAGTCAGAGCAAAGGCTGCTTTAATTTTCAAGTGTATATGTGTTTTATATTGTTCCACAATTATATCTTTTTCTTCTCTTTTTTATTAAGAAATGGTGTTTTGCATCTGGAACGAATTGTACTTATTTTTGTTCATCAGTGCTCTGAGAAGGGCTAAGAGCTTGATTTTTGTCAATAATTGAGTTTTATTCTTAGTGAAATCTCATGCTTTTCTCCCCCTTTAAAATTATTTTTTAAACAATATAATCAACAGTGGTATAAAAATGTACTGTGCAATGTCATATTTTAAGCAGTCATACTGGGTTGAACTGTAATGAATTGCTGTTGCTGAATACACTGTGGTCCTTATTCTCTTTTCATACCCTGGCTTTTCTTTGTGTGTAATAATTCCATCCAAGAAGAAATCTAATTACTAAGATAATTAACACCTTATCACCAAATGGAGTTCAGACATTTGTAGAGTTTATGAATTTTTAAAATATGTAATTTCCTTTTAACTGAATGACAACTGGTGTTATGGAGAAAAAGAGCATATTATATTGTATCTGGCTTGATTGGACCTTATAATTCATGTTGCCATAGAAACGACCAAACCTTTATAAAGGATGGTATTACTACCACCATTGGTAATAAATGCTTTGACTGTTGCCAGTAGTGTCATTAAAATGGTTAAAATAACTTCATTATCATGGTTTTGTCAAACGTGATGAATGTTCTATTCATGTTTTGAGAAATGGCAGCTGATATTACGTGATATTGATTTATAATGTACTTTTCATACTTTCCATAAGGTTACTATTGCTGCACAAGGTATTTGTGATGTGAGCAAAATCATGGTACAGAGTCGAGTGCTCCTCTGTTCTCTCAGTCCCTAAAGCTAACGAATTTAGTTATTTGTTATCAAGCAGAACTTCATATCTTGCAGTTTGTCAGTTTTAAGTAAGCGATGGTAATTGAGGCTGTTTAGCCAACAGCTCTGGGGATTTTTGCTGTTCTGTGCAATATCCAGCTTGTGTTTCCCGCTTAGGATATTTGGACCGAGTCCTTAATAATATTCTCTGCCTCCCCTTTCTTGGGTCTTTTGTCAGCAGATACTCGTCTTCCAGTAGAGCTCCTTGTTGCAGGACGTTTTTCTTAGAGTTATTCAAACCCAGGATTTTTCACCCACGGTAACCACAGCATTATTTTTTTTTTGATGATGTACTGTCTGATAGTTCTCTTTGGCCAGTCAAAGGCTTCATAAATGTCATTTGGATTATATGCATTTGTATTTACAGTTCTGCTGTCTCTTACCTTGATGAGGGGAAGAGAAGCCTTCCAGCCATTTCTTTATGATGGAGACACTCTTGGGGACCCCTTCTTAAGCTCAGGTGTGAGCTTTTCTTGTGGCAGTGGTTTTTATGCCATTCATCCCTAAAAGAATCTGCCTCAGCTGTTCCCTTGCCTGTAGGTTACTTAAGAACTGTAGAATTATTTAGCTTTAAAAGGACATTTAGAATCATCTCATCTATTCCCACCACTTGGAACAGGGACAGCTTTAAGTCAGATATCATATCTTTATAGGAGACTCACTTTTCCTCCTAAACAGTATTTTCTCCAGTTCCTCATTGTTGCTGGTAGTGTAGAATCAACTCTGCGTTGTAGCAGCAGCCTGATCTGTGTCAGCAAGGAGCACTGAGCACTTCTGAGCACTTCCATTTCTGTCTCTTTGCAGAAGAGGTTTGTCATTGCTCACACTTACACGAGCAGGCAGAACACAGAACAGTGCTGTGACCTCAGTTTCTCACAGGGCAGTGCTCGTCCAGCTGGCTAGTGTCAGATTTGGAAAAGTGAGCTGATGTCTCCTGGGTCCCATAGAGTGCTCTGCAGATATTATGCTGTAATCTCTTGGTTGTAGGACTCACTTTTCTGGGCTGTGTTACAGAATCACAGGGGGGTTGAAGTTAATGGAACTCTGCAGGTCATTTTGACCAACCCTCCCTTGCTCAAGCAGGGCCACCTAAAGGCAATGATGTGGGGCTGTGTCCAGACAACTTTTTTGTATCTTCAAGGAGGAAGATTCCACAGCTGCCCTGGGCAATGTGTGCCAGTGCTCAGTGACCCTCAGGAACAGAGTGTTTCCTGATACCACACCACCTGAGCCCCCATGCCCTTGGCTGCTGCCTCCCAGAGCTCTGGCATCGCCTCTCACTCTGTCCAGGTTTCTTCTCACAGTATCGTTTGTGCCCACATGAAATAACAGCAGGGAGTAGTAGTCAGAGGGCCAGATGAGCCCTGCAACATCCCCTGGCAGACAGCAAACCTCTCTAGATTGTTGGTTGGGTCAACAGATGGGTGCCTGTGTCCCCCACATCAGCTAGTCAACCATTACAATGACTTGCTGCTTCTTCCTGGTAGTCTTGCATCAGTTAGGTGGATCAGATACTGTGCTTGTTGGCACATCTGGCTTCTTGACTTTGAGGGAGACTAACCTATTTTACAAGTTGTAAGCCCTTAGGTGGGGTGAGATCCTTCCTTTGGTGTCAAGAGTCACCAGCTTCCATCCTTCTCCTCTTCCAAAGGTTTTGCTTGCCTTGATAGTAGGGGTTGACACTACCTGCTTGTCTTCTGCGGATGAGGGCTGAAAAGCTCTTGAAGCTGTTGAGTTGCAGAGAAGATCCTGTCTATCTCCTTTTCACCTTCTCCGACGTTGCACAGCCTCTCACTGCCTCCCATAACTCCTCCACTTGCAGGCACAGCTTTTAGTAGAGCTCCTGCAGGACAGAAGGCCATCTCTCCTGGCATCAGAGAGAGCCCCCAGGCACTCACTGCAGCCCAGGTCTTGGAGGCCTGAATCCACTATCTGAAACTCAGTCTGGGTGCAAGTCTCAACCCTAGCAGGGGTGGCTACTCCCAACATCTACTGGGAAGGACGCTCAATGACATGTTACCACCGTGTCCAAGACTGTTACTGTGGCACAGTTTCAATGGAGGCCCCCTTGTCCCACCCCTTTGTGCATCCTGCTGCACCAGTGCTGTGGCCGTGGGCTGCCTCTGCTCAGGGTGCTCCCTGCAGCTGCTGCGTGTGAGGGGTCTGCCTGTGCAGTCCCAGGGGAAAGCTGGGAAATGGTGACCCTGCCAGATTTGTGCAGAACTGTGAGGTTGGATGGCACGCCAGGCCCCTCTTTTGGATCTCCTGTTCTACTCTGATAGCAGCATTATCAAACATTAAATAGTTTAGAAATTCTAGTGGCTAAGTATCAGAAGTTGTAAGTTTTGTGGGTTAAGCAATCAGAATTCAAGACCTTTACAAGCTCTGCTGATCGTGTAGCCTGGAGAAGAGGAGGCTGAGAGAAGACATTATTGCTTTCTTCAACTACTTGAAAGGAGGTTGTAGTGAGGTGGGGTTGGTCTCTTCTTCCAAGTGACAAGCAACAGGATGAGAGGAAATGGGCTTAAGTTATGCCAGGGGAGGTTTAGACTTGATGTTAGGAAGAATTTCTTTACTGAAAGAGTGGTGAGGCATTGGAACAGGCTGCCCAGGGAGGTGGTGGAGTCCCCATCCCTGGAAGTGCCCAGAAAACATGTGGACGTGGTACTTCAGGACATGGTTTATTGGTCATGGTTGTATTGGGATCGTGGTTGGATTTCATGATCTTAGAGGTCTTTACCAAACTTAATGATTCTAAGATTCTGTAATATGTAATTGTGAATGAAGGAGGAATTGAGTCCAGATGTTTTCACTTTTTGGCACAATCTTATATATATATAAAGTTCAATTTTTGCTGTTACATCTTTCTTCAATTCCACATACTCTCAGCTGAGAACCAAGTGCACTTTTTCATTACCAAGCAATAATATTCTTTTTGTTTGTTTCCCAAATATTATTTTAGGTCTCAACTTCTGTAGATCCAGTTGAAGAGTTGTAAGTCTATGTACAGTAGCTTTTAAGGGAGCAAGACTTGCATGTCCTTAGTTCAGTGTTCCTTTCTATTTTCTTTACAGAGTGCCTGGAATAACAATTGCTACAGATATCATCTGTGGTTTTCCAGGAGAGACAGATGAAGATTTTCAAGAAACAATGAAACTTGTAGAACAGTACAAGTTTCCAAGCTTGTTTATTAATCAATTTTACCCACGCCCAGGAACCCCAGCTGCAAAAATGCCTCAAGTCCCAGCTGCAGTGGTAAGATCCATTTTCTTGTGCCACTCTACGTGGGGTACTCGGGTGTCTTTAAATACATAAAGTGTATAGATGAGAAAGTAGATTTTTGGCAGAACTATGCTACAGTTCCATGAATGTGTTTTTTCAGACCTTTAGAGGTGAGCTAGATCACCGAGTGCAATTTCACATAGAAGTTACTGTTCAGATTGTTAGGAAGGGTAAAATAGTGGTTATATTGAAGTCATGTCTTCTTTCTATCAAGTTCGGGCTGATTGAGTAGCAAGAGTGATAGCTGATTGATTGCTCATATTAATTCTTTTTCCATTTTAAGACTTTTATGACTCCAGCAATCTCTCCAGCTTATTGTGAATAATTATGCAAAAATGTTAATAATAGAGCAATAATAATCTCTGATTTATTTGTCAAATATCAAATCTGCAGGCAACTTCTCAAGACTTTCCTTACCTACTGCTTATAAATGCTGCTTCCTTCAGCCTGCATGTTAAAGGGCACTGATAAAATTGGCATTTAGTCTTTCACTTCTCAGGTGTTTTCTTTCTTTCTGTTTTTGAGTGAGAACTTTAACCCTACCAACATTCTTACCTCAAAATCCCACAAGGGAAACAGCCTGTTTTGTTCTAAAATGTAGATGGCTATTGGCTGTATTTTGCTTGATATAAATAGCTATTTATAAGCAGGAGTAACAGCAATCACATCTGAAGGCATGGCTTGATTTTTTTATTTTTAAATTGGATTTTTAATTTTTGTAATCTGAATCTCAAAACAAGAAAGTATACAAGACTGATGCCTGTAGAATAATTCAACTTGTTATTATCTCATTATTATGGGCATAAATTAGATTTATATTTCCTTTCAGCATAAGAATGAAAGTCAGCCAACAATGTGAATCAGTTTAAATAAACCCCCATTTCTTTCAATTTATGTATCCTGGTACTTCAACACAAAGTCAAAACTATATATCAGTACTTGTATCACTTCACTTCTACATCTGAAAGCTAAACAAAGGATTTCTGCTTACTCTCAGTATATACCCCAGATTTTGTAGGATGTGTCAGCTGCTGTAGACATGAAATGACATTATATTGGGTTTCTTCAGTTTATTCTTTGGAGAAGTACAGCATGAGTGATGACTGCTCATGTACTGTAGGCTGTCTCATAATTGGAAATACTGAGTTTTCAGGTATAAATATCTGCTGTTGAAATAACCAGCTCACCCTGTTGAATTATTTTTATGATTTTCAAATGCTTTTTACAAACTTTTGTAAATGAAAAAATTGCAGAAACGTAATTTTTGAAAGTTAGGATGCTTAAAAATCAGAACATGGATTTATGGTTCTGTTTTGCATTCTTTTATCCACAAGTTTTTAAGCACGTTATTTTCACAGGAGGTGATAAAAGCTTAAGTTAATTTACCCTCCTCTGTTTCACTGAGTGCCATGGGAAGACAATATGTGAAGATCTGAATTATGAAAGATCATTAGCTGTTCTGTGGTTAGGAGTGTTACTTGGAGAACGATAATGTCATTTTAACCCACTTTTACATTCTTCGTATTTGTAGCACTAGTACTTATTGCTTTCAGTAAATTAGAACCTTCAAAGAAGATGGGGCCTCTAATCCAGGGCTGATGAAAATCTGTAATTAATAGATTTTGTTCCTCTCATTTATTTTTTTTTTCCTCTGGTCCTTCAAAAATCCTGTGTTAGGAGATGCTTTGTTCTTTTATCTCTGTAGAAATGGAGAGTAACTAGTCAAACAGAGCAGGAAGAGCTTCTGCTAATCTCTTATGGTTTATATTCCCACTATGGTTGATAATCACATTACTCCTCAACAGAAGCTGATGGTCTTTCCTGCATGACCAAGAATGGACAGACGTTTCATTTGACATTCCTTGTCTAGAGTAGCTTAGGTATGTGTCTCTCCTAGGAGAAGGAAGTAGCACGTTACAGTCAGTGTTATACACTCTTACCCCTTCATCCTTCCATAAAGGATGAAACTCCTGTCATTTTACTGCTAATAAATTTATTTTATTGCATTTGCATAGGGAACGAAACAGCACATAAAGTGACATACAGCTGTTACGTGCAAGTGTCTGAGTGTGCATGTGGTACATGGTGTTACTGGCCTGAAGTTGTGAGCTAGTGGTTTTAGAATCATAGAATCATAGAATCATTTAGTTTGGAAGGGACCTCCAAGATCATCAAGTCCAACCACCGAGCCACCAGGGCTCCAAAGTCCTCTGCCAAACAGATCAGAATCTGTCAGGGTTGGAAGGGACCACAAGGATCACCCAGTTCCAACCCCTCTGCCATGAGCAGGGACACCTCCCACTAGATCAGGCTGCCCAGAGCCTCATCCAGCCTGGCCTTAAAGACCCCCAGGGATGGGGCCTCAACCACCACCCTGGGCAACCCATTCCAGGGTCTCACCACTCTCATGGGGAAGAACTTCTTCCTCACATCCAGCCTGAATCTGCCCACTTCCAGCTTTGCCCCATTCCCTCTAGTTCTGTTGTTACTTGAGATCCTAAAAAGTCCCTCCCCAGCTTTCTTGTAGGCCTCCCTAAGATACTGGAAGGCCACAATAAGGTCCCCTCGGAGCCTTCTCTTCTCCAGACTGAACAGCCCCAACTCTCTCAGTTTACAGGATGTTCATAACACCATCCTCAGCACTGGATCTGTTGGTAGGATCTTCTTCTATGAAAAGAATTTTGGCTGTATTATTTAATTACAGATGGTGGAGTCTTTTTTACTGAAGAGTATTTGCTGTGTTATTTCAGCTTTGCAACACTTCTGCAATGGGCAGATCTGTTTGCAAACTGCTCCACTTCACTGAGTTCCACTTCTCCAGCTCTGGTTCAAGACAGCTTCAGTGATTCTGCCCAAGTATTGCAGCTGCAATAATAACATATTTGCCTTGTCAGTTCTTTTTAAGTTAGATTCTTTTAGAATAATCTTATACTTTTAGGGGCAATCTGTTACGTATTAAACATAGGAACATTTAGTGCTTTCAGATTTGTAGTAGCTTGAAAGAAGTCATAAATATAATTGCCTTTTTGGAGAAAACCATCATTTGAGTTTATCTTAATAGAAAAAAAAATATCAGTAGGTCAACATGGAATCTTCCCTTCACATAGATAATTTATCTTTGAAAGCCTTACAGGCACTGATATTTTTCTAAAAGGGCAGGTGACACTAATCCAGATGGACAGTTCTGCCACCATAAATTCAGACAAGACAGTTCAGGCTACAGGCCTTTCTCCTTCCTCCTGGAGAAGAAACCTCCGTGGAGAATCAGACATCTGTCTAAACGGTCTCATCGTTTCATAACCATCAATTAGATTATGCTCACTGTAAATGCTGTCTCCACTTTAGAGAAAAGTTAGAGCACGGAGGGTTTTTTTGGTGGTGTTTTTTGGTTTTTGTTTTTTTTTTTTTTTCTAAATAAGCAATTGCAGTGCTGCTGACTCAGGTACATGAAAAATGAGTCAAGATATTGTTCAGAACTTAACTGCTACCACAAAATTCTGTTTTTCTTGGCTTTTACCCCCATTCTATCCACCTACTGCTAAATACATTGTTTCAGAGATGAGTCTGGATGCTTATTATCTCCAGTGGGCTGTCTGTAGAAAATTCTCATTCTGAAGTGTGTTAACTATGAGATGCTACTTTGTACATCATTATTATTATTATTATTACTACTGTCATTTTGGATCTGGATTTCTCCATTGCATTCAATCATAAAAGTGATGGTGCTGATAGCTGTGTAACTCAAATTACAGATTCTAGTCATATAAATATTTTAATAAACAATGTAAGAGAACATGTTTAGAAATGTCTAGTAGGGATTTTATGCTTAACTGTATTGCAGTCGGAATGCTTTAAGTGTAAAACTTACTCTTTTTCTCTAAAATTAAAGATCTGTAACACCTTGTATTCCTGATAATTTTAATTTCTCTGTCCTTTAGTTTTTCAAGGTAGCTATTATGTCTCTGGGGACTTAGGATGAAATTTCTCTCTCTTGTCCTTGAGACTGGGTCCATCACAATTTCTGAAAACGTTAGGGGACATCATCACCTCAGGATCAGCTTGATTTCCATTCCATGGAAACAACCAGAAGAAATAGCCTTTTTGAAAATAGGGATCATGGTAAGGTACAATTAGCTTAATCTCTGCTGAGAGCAGGAGATGGCAGCCATTTGGAGAGCAGTAATGTGACTGCAGCTTCATGAGTACATCACCCTCAAACGTAGAGTGGAGTCCAATCTTTCTGTATGTCTTTTCAGTAGTGTGAGAAATTCAGTTTCAATTATTGGTGCAATTATTAGATTTTTTTTCTTGGAAAAAAAGCATTATGATGTCTAGATGAAAGACTATATATTCACTTTCTCTTACAGTCTCTTTCCTTCTCTCTTCCTGTATGCCATCAGATAATTACCTTGCTCCCAGCTAGAAAATTGTGCATCAGTCAGCTACTGAACCTTTCCTTTAATTCCTTTTCCAATTTCAGAGAATTCCAAGAATGTCTCTTATAAATTTTTCTGTCTGTATTAGTTGTATTAAGTACTGTGCTTACTAGACTGTAATAAATAACCAACTCTACAAACTTCATAACTGAACTACTATTTGATCTGAAAATTAATTTGCTTCACAAATTAGAGGTAGATACAGGATAGTTTTGCTGATGATGTATAGCATTCTTGGTCTAGATGATCTCCAGAGGTCATTCCCTACCCCTGCCATTCTGTGATACTCAGTCTTTCAGTACACGAAGGGAATGGTGACCATGCCATGTCCCTGCTGGACAAAGATGTGGGACACTCTCACAGAGAAAATGTCTACCCAGTCTTCAAAAGCTCAGTTTTCAGTAGCCTTCATCCCAAGCATGACTTGCCCTGGAGTAGAAGTTGCTTTTGGTTCAAGGACAGCCAGGCCTACATTCTGTTTATCATCTATAGGAACATGCCATGTCCATCCAGCCACACTGCAGGTGGTTTGCCTCTCTGCCATCCATCCACCCCCAAATATTGTGTCCAAATAAAACTCCTCCTGAATCTAAAACCTCATCCATCTATATACTGGGCATTTTATCTAGTAAATATACTCAGCATTACTAGGAAAAAAAAAATAACCTGCGATCAGACATTGTTCATCCCTCCATTTAATTAAACCATCACATAGATCTGTCACTCGCTAGCTGCAGGAGTAATAGATAGTGCACTAAGAGATTTTTTTCCTATAAGGGTAGTGTAATGCCCTATGCACCTTCTCAGTGTTGTCTACCAGGAAAGATGGATTTTACCATTTCTGTGGGATCAAACCAACCATCTTGTATTTTATGCCTTTATTCTATGATGGCTACTAATTTTTCTGAGACTGCTTTGCTTTTGCTTCACTCCAAGAGGTCTGTAAAAAGCTCCCTGATACTCCTTCCTGACTGAGTGGCTTCAGATCCCCCATATCTCTCACCACTTGTTAAAATTCTGCAAGGCACTAGAAGTAGGTATTTTTGGGTACCAGTAGATATGATATGATGTTTAATCCCTCCTTTGCTGGATAGATATAGGTTTTGCAGCTCTGAATCTCCATGCACAAACAGCTGAATCTTCTGTGGTAGTTCATGTGCTCTTACCTATGAAAAAATAAATAATTGTCTATGTGTGAAACTGTCCCTGGCTCATTGAGAAATAGCAACATCCAAGCAACAGGAAATATTAGCTGCTGTCTCCTTCAGCATTTTTAACTTCTAGGAGCAGGACAGCAACTGGAAAAACATTGCTTGTGCAAGGGACACCTCTAAAGGAAAGGGAGCACAGCTGAACCTTGCCATTGTACCATCAAAAAAAGGGCTGGTAAGCTCCCTGTTGAGCAGACAGTAAGGGGAGGTGACACCTGAGGGCTGATCTTGCCTGTGAGCTCATGCTTCAGGCGTTGGTAGGTACTGAGATGCACAGTGTGCCTGGGGAAGCCAGGGCTGCAGCTAAGGCAAGGCAAGAATTTGTCTGCTGTCTGGAATGGATTTAGAAATAACCTTGTGGTGTTTCATGTGCTCTGTGATATGCAAGAGAACCAGTTGCACTGTTAAGTGCTTGTAGGGTGGGACAGGACAATTTTGGGTGACGTTGGTTAGTTAATCTCCCCTGCTTCTAATACTGGCATAGCAGAGTCAGTAATACTTCTTGCCTTAGTTTAATGGTGGCCAATGCAAAGACTGTACAATGGGAATATGGAGGGATATTCTTCTAAAATTATGGAAGAATGCTGGGGAGATCAGGAAGTGGGAGAAAAGGAAGGAAAAGTGCGTAGGAAAAGGAACAATGGCACTTATTCAACAGTCCTGCTCCTCTGGTTGACCATCACTACCTCTGAGCTTCCCTGTTAAGCACTGTGACTAAATGTCATTACATGCCCCAGGACCTAGATGCAGCTGTGGTAACTGCTGCTGGTGTCTCTGAGACTCTTGGCCCCTGACATCTTCCCCAGCACAGGCACTAATGCATGGTGTAACATGCAGAATGTACTTTATGTGTAAGAGAAGCCAGGACTGATTAATGTCTGAGTTTAACTGCTTGAACCTTTGTGCTACGCTTTGTTTTTTCAGAACTACACTTTTATTTACTGCCTGCTACTCTGCCAGAATAAAGACTTGAGTAAAGACTTTTATGGCAAGTTTGGGACCAGAGAGTTAAAAATGTGAAAGCTGGAGAGGGAGGCAGACCATGAAGGAGAAACCAATGTATAATCCTTCATGTTTGTCACAGAACTGAAGTATTCCAAGTTAACATATTGCAGCAACTTTTGTGCTTGCTCTCTAGTAGTTTTATTTACACCATGTTTCCTTATTTTTTTTATGAGAACAACATGTGAGGTACTACAGAAAGCCTCATAAACTATCAAGATAGCTATGATTGCTCTTATCTACAAGCCCAGTTATTCTCTGATGGGATTCATTTTGATAGATATAGCTGCTGGTTAATGGCAGATGTTGGCTCTTTGTATTACTTTCTGGAGGCTTACAAATAGGTTTGTGTATTTTCCTCCCTGTTTTTCCAGGAACTATATAAACTGACTGATCTCTGAAAGCCTGGTTCCTCCTTTTGCCTTGTTTTAAACATGGACAAAACATTTGATTTCTTTTATGCTGTATCTTTAAATCTACCACAGTGCTCACCTTTCCATGTGCAGCCAGAATTGTGGGTTTGTACAATGAATTCAAAGGCAGGCAATTACCTGTGAATAGGGGTTTTTTTTGTGGTTAGATAAAGCTACTAAATAGAATTCTACAGAAGTTTAAAGACAGTTTTATTTAAGTGCTAGATTCAGCTCAAGTGTAAACCACTTTAAGTTATTTGACTAGGTGCTGAAATGAAAATCTGTTTTTGTTGTTGTGGGAGACAGTTGAGCCAGCAGGTTTTAAAATAGGTTGTACCCTTTTGGAAAGCTATAAATGATCTGCTTATGGAGCTGCTGAAAATTCAGTTCACAGCTAATCTGGGGAATGAGTTCAATTGCACAGTCACAGCTGGGCTGTGCAGAGTCAGACGCCTGAGAAAGGACAAGAATATTTTGAGTCTAGCCTGGAGCCACAGCTCTTAAATCTTGCACTGGTATACTTTAGCCACCTGGTAGAGTAGAACTCTTAGAGTTTCAAGAAGCACAACTGTCTTGCTTGAGAATACAGGGCAAATTTCAAAACTAGGCTGGAAATACACTTGGGAAACCAAGTTGGTGTTCTACTCTTCTGAATTTTGCTTTGTTTTTACAGCAGAAACTGGAATGAAAATTGCTAACAGCTTCCTCATAAGCTTTATACAAATTCAATCTGAAAATTGGAGCATCTTAAAGTAAATATACAGCTATGTGTTCAATCTAGGCCGTGTTGCTAAGAATAAGAACTGATGGACACTAGAAAATAAATTGTGGTGAATATACATGTGGAGGAAGAGGCAGAGTTCTCTCCAAACATCATTGGCAAGCCAGAAATAGTTACAGGATTTGCAAGGATTCACCACCAACATTGTATAATTTTTGAGTTGGTACTTGTAGCCATGTACAGTCCACATGTTGAGTGTTCAGTATAAAAGAATTACTTTTAGGGAAGTGTTGTCCTCTAGGATACGTAGTGGCCATGAGTATTCACTACCCATCCTCCTTCCCCTGTGAGTCCGTCTGGAAACTCTGATGGAATTCTGAGATGTTAGTTGCGAGGAAGCTGAAATAGCATGAGCAGTTTTGTGTGCCACATACTCTGTGCTGATTCTGTGCTCTCTACAGGTAAAGAAGAAAGTCTTTGATTTTAAGGGAGAAAACAATTTTTAACTCCAGTATAAATATAGATGTGATCAGCATCTCAGGCAAGTTTCTGTTTTCACTGTAAATTGTTTTCTCCAAAAAACACAACATTATAAAAATGGAAATGTGATTTAGTGAAATGAGTTTAATGGTGTCATGGAGGGCTTTTTTTGTTTCCCCTAGGCTTTTTATGGTTTAGCATCCATTGCAATTGCTTATAAAAATGCCAAAAAGTGTATCATTCTTCTGTATTTCCTACCTAAACGTAGTTCACTGAAGTTTTCAAGACTATATTATTGTTGATTTAAAGGAGTTTATATAAAATGGAATCAGGATAAACTCAGTGCATAAATTTGTTTTTCTTCCTTTACACTTAAATCACAACACAATCTGTCTAAGTGTGCACATACATGGAATGTATTTGAAGCCTCCACCGTTAATTACAAGGATTGAGTCATTAAGACAGATATGAGGGGAAAAAAAAGATTAAAATTGTTCATCTTTTTCCTTTGCCTGTGATTATGATTTGCACACTCTGATCTGGAGCTTCAAGTTAGAATGTTACAGGAAATTTAAGGACTGTTTTGTAAACTCCCTCTTCCCTGAGATGGAAATGAAGTGATGCAGAAAGAGAAACAAAAATGTCTTCAAACACCTTTTACTCATGAAGCTCTTGTTATTAGTAGAACCAAACCATTATTGTTAGAAGCTGGTAACTATTTGCACAACTCATTCAGTCCCTGGGATTCCCTCTCTTTCTCACCCATGGTTGCCTAGGAGGCCAACCCCAACTTCGTGCCCAGATGTGAAGGGTCAACGTGTGGCTTTGTGGTGGGTGCTTGGAAAGTACCTCAGCAGGGTCTTTGTTCCTTTAGGTATAAATATAATCCTGCAATCTGCATCTGCATTTAGGAGTCACCACTCTCTTGGATATGGAGCAAGTTGGTCACAATGGCCTTGGGCAGATTGAACAGACTGTTGCTGCCCTAAGGTTAAGTTATTGCAGACTCAGCATGAGCACTGGTCTTCAGAGCTTATTCCTTGGAGAATTTTCACATGCTGTGTTTTCATCGGGTAATGTTACTGTCTTGGGCCTGCTGGCTTCTGTTACAACTCCATCCAAATCCTTAAATGTCTACAGAACCTGTGCACACAAGCTCATACAGAAGGGACCTCTGTGGCAACTGGATGTTACATTTGTGGATTCTTTGTCCTTCCGCCCTCTTCACTGGCTCATAGTGAAATGGAAGAGCCATGGAAGAAGTTTTAACTCTGTCTTTTTGTAACTTTTATTTGAATTACAGTTCGGTAACTTCTGTAATACTGGAGGTTTTTCTCTTTTTAAATTCAGGATTTTAATACACTATATGAGCCAGGCTGCTCAGAGCTGGAAACAGTGCCAGCAGTTGTAGACATAACGGAGTATTACCTATAACTTAATCCCTCAAATGATGTGTGCAGCAGGATAGAAAAATCTATCAGTTTAAAAAACAAACAAACAAAAAAAACCAAAACCAAACGTCTTGGCTCTGGCAGCTCCGGACTTCCTCAAATGAGAACATGGTTTAGATGAATGGTTTGTGACTTAACACAGGTAGCAAATTAGGTACCTATCCAGGATTGATATTAATTATGTTACTGAAATTGTTGAAGTTTTACTACTTTACTGTCTTTTTTGCCTAGCATAAGTAGGCTCTGGTTGAGCGTATTCCTTTCAAGGCTATCTGTAACTGTTATTTTAGACTCCAGGAACAAAATTTGAGAGTGCTGTAAGTCTAGTTTAAAATTTGTTTAATTAAAAAAAAAAAAAAAAATCTTCTATTTTTGAATCCACTGTTTGTATTTAAAGTTTTTTGAATGTACATTTGATTTTATTTAGCTTCTCTGTATCTTAGAGGTAACTAAGCTTGTCCATCATTTGCAAATAGTGTGACATTTCTGATGGCCCATGAAATGTGCTTTGGAAAAACAGGACACTGAAATATCCCGAGGTGGGTTCCTGGTGACCCTTTCTTGAACTTTGTCTGTCTTTGACAATCCAAGTACGCTCCTTCCAAGCCATCACAGTCAATCAGCTCACTGAGTGCTTTGGAATTCTAGCTTTCACTGCTGTGGCTGCATCTCTGTTTATTGGGCTAAAACTCCACGTGGAACTTGGAATTGCTGAAAAGCTGGAAGCAGAATGGAGGACTGAATAATAGATTAACATAAAACGAAGGCAATTTTTTTGTGTCTAGTTAATTTGTGTGTTGTGAGTACATGAGTGGTCTCTGCAACCCAGTGAGCACTTGAGCACTTTTTGCCACTCTCTGTGTGTACCACAAGGTACCTTCTGGAGCACAGAAGATTTGTGAGATTTCTTTACCAGATTGTAAAGAAAGCACTGCAGACAGGTCAGTCCAGTCCTGGGTATATATTTGTAAGCCTATCTGTGTCCTGGGCTTAACGTAGATAGATAGATAGATAGATAGAAAGAAAGAAAGAAAGAAAGAAAGAAAGAAAGAAAGAAAGATTACATTTCATTACTAAAATGCAGTTTGCAGTTCATTCTAGTTTAGATTACTGCATAACTGGGTGCAATAATTATATATATATATATCCAAAATCAGCCTGTCCTTCATGACCAATGCCTTTATTTCTGGTTAGTGTCAATGTAATTTGGAATGGATGGTTGATACCCAAGGCCAAGTTTCTGTCAGATACATTTTTTCTGCAAAATCTTTTTGAGATAAAGTCTTCCTAACCAGTGACAGTGGCATCCATAGAAAATATCCACCTTATACAGATTATGAAATTTCAGTATGAATTTCAGACATAAAAATATACCACAAGTGAGACAGAATATTTACAAACTACATGAAATTTAAGCATCCTCAAGACGAATGAATGATGAAGGCCCATTTTACAGTTAAGGATTTCTTTGTGAAAGTCTTCAGAATAAATTTTTGCATAATTCGTCCTCTGTTAAGGGGATTTTATTATGAAAAATGACAGGAATAACAAACATTAATCCTAAACTAAGTTAAAGAACTGAAATGTACCAGAAGGAATTGAATCCAGTAATATTTGTAAAATACAGGAGATTGAGGAGTGTGTTACTTAGCTGAAATTACATGGGAGGTAAGAAAGAAGAAATTGAAGTGTCCATGGTTTAAATGAAAATGAATCCTTCAAGAAATTATTTTCAAACAGGTTGACAGAAGATCTTATGAAGAACCTATTCTGTTTTTTTGAAAATGTTTGTATTTTTCCATAAATAAGAATTTTTACTTAAAATATAAAATAGACTGAACCATGACTATTTGTATCATAATCCTCAAGACGGGATCACTTTAATGTTTGCTTTAAAGGTCTGTAAAGCTTTATATATTTTCCTTCTTTAGACAAAAGACACATTGCATGGGCTCATAAAACTTTGTTCTGATTATTTTGGAAAGAATCACTAAATATACAAAAGCCTAAAAGGTATACAAAATATAAATTATAAATGTGCACTTCTATTGTTGATTGGAGTGGGAAAAAATGTTCACCATCCTGGAACACTGAGGTAAATTGCTGAATATAAGACATGGTACACTAAGTGACTTATCCTATGTATGGATCAGAAATTATTGAACATAATTCCCTAAACCAAGCTAAGTAATGAAATGCACATGTATCAATAGTTAAAGTAGAACAATGAGTCTGTTTGAACACAGTAATTCAGATAGGTCAGGTCAAAAAGACTAGCTAATCCCCCAGTGATTTGGTATGCTTCATTACAGATGTGATCAGAAAGACAGGAATAATGTCAGTAGAAGTGAGTTAGCTATAGGAAGCAGAAAACTTGTTAAGCCTGAATTGTCACTTCTGCCCTTGGAGACCTTACAGGGCATGAACGCAAGAGCTTAATGAACACCAGTTATGATTTTATCAAGAATCTGGCTGGGGCACAACATTTTTTTCAAGATCATTTCTAAGAGCGTGCTGCATCGAATAACTCAAGGTCAAAGAGAACGGTTCACTGGTTTCTGATCAGTTGGGGTTTTTTAAATGGTTTTGCAGAAGAAAAAGCAATCTGTAAACTTTGATAACATGGCAGTTTCAGTGGTTTGGCTCATCTGTTTTGTGGTTATAGATAGAGAGATTTAAGACTTTACAGTTTGACTCTCCAAGCAAGAGTTTTAAATGCACTTTGTTTGGTGTAGTTGCTACATCTCTCTCTGGTGTTTTGCCAAGTAACTCGTTGGAGGTTAAAGTTAGGCCAGGTTGGTAGGGTGCTCTCAACTCCGTTCTGTTCTGTAGACATTTGGAGTTTGGAACTACCCAAGGCCTTTGCAGTTTTGAGATCACAGATGCACCATGGGGGAAAAGACACAGCTTGTTACTGAAGTTAGAGAATGCCGTAACACAAAATGTGTCAGACGTGCTGTTTCAGAAAAGGAACCTCCAATCTCATGGGTTTTTCTCTTGCAAGTGTCTGTTACACTGGAGCCTCCATGCTTTTGGTAATACTGGGGAAGAAAACTGTGAAAATACTTGCATAGCTGCGTCATTCTTTTCCCAAAGTCTGTCAGAGCTGCAATTAAATTCTACCTTGGCTCAAGAGTTTAATGTGGTTTGAACTCTAAATTATGGAATACATGAGGTACTACACAAGCAAGTGATGTGGTTTCCCAGACTTGTTTGAAAAAAAACAACGTTGCTATTGGTTGTTAGCATGCTCAAGTGTGTGAGGTGCTTTGTAAGCTCTAAATTAAATAAGGTTCCTGTGGCAAAATAAAATTGTATTTGATTCTGGTCAGCAGTATGTAAAAGAGAAATGGGGGAGAAGATGGTAGGTGAGGGAAGAGCACTGAAATAAAGACACCATCTGATTGCCTTGACACATGTATTCACTGTGATAGTGAAGGAAAAGAATATTTGTATGGAAACAGATATGGGTCCCTTTTACTGAAGGCAGCCCCATGTCCTGAAGGGATGTTAAATGGTGGAAGCAGAAAAACAAAAGCAGGAGAACTTCAATGACAATATTTTGAGGCTGACACCTTCAGTGGAACTGTTGGAATCTGCAGATGTGCCACAGTGTTAGGCTGGGAATTATATGAAGAATCTTCAGAGTGAAAATAGACTTCTTAAAACTGGAACTGGAGCCTAAAGGAAACTCGTGATAAACCCATGATACCTCCATACTGGGGAGTAATTTTGCCACTTTTGTTCCTAGATGAAAAACTGAGAATATCTCATTGAAGCTGCTTCTAAGTAATCTGTAATAAAACCATTTGGGCAATATTGTAATTCTGCTTCACAATAAATGTTGTAGACCTACAATACCATGTTTGAAAGGTAAACAGACAAGTTTTAGGCTACAATAATATCATCTGAAAGACAAGTAATTATCACCTGAGTATGAAAAGAAGATCACCTAAGAAGTGCAGTATACATGTGTGAGACTATGATGTGTAGTATTCCATATAGTTATTTCATTTCTAAACTTAATTTTCTAAAGTATTTTCTGTTTATAACAATGTATTGGTAGGATACGCTTAACTTTACCCTATTTTCATACC
>NW_008622369.1:57464-90785 GCF_000691845.1 Merops nubicus | reverse complement strand
AGGGAAAGAAAAAAAAAATAGTTCATCTGTGTTTTTCTGAAGTGTTCAACATGAAATTGTTGGTTAACTTGTGAAGAAAATGTTTTCAGTTTAGAGGTTCGTCCTGTATGATTTGGGTTTTTTGTTGGTTGGGGGTTTTTTGACATTCTGCCTGTTTGTTCTTTAAGTGATGTTTGCTAATCAAAAGCAGGATAATAATCCACAGTGTAGGTCACTTAAAGCATTAGAAAATGTTTCATTATTCTTAAAAATCAGAACACAAGAAAAAAGAGTAAAAACACCAAGGACACTAACTCTTGACTTTGTTGGTTTATGATTCTCAATATGTTCTAAAAGCACACTTTTTTTATTGTTGCTATACTTTAAACATATAATAAGCTTCTCAGATGACCACTGTCCCTTTAAAAAATTCTCAGTAGTTAAAATTAAGACTTTTAAAATCTGAGGGCCAGAAATTGAGAGGCAGAGAAAGGAAATATTTAGAATAAAATATGTATTAATTACATTAATTGCTTGCAGAGGGGAATAATGAAATTATGATAATGTGCTACTTGCTCGCTCCTAATATCATCTGTGTATGTTGCTGTAAGAAACATTGTTGGGGGCTGACCTGCTGGAGAGCAGTGTAGGGGAAAGGGACCTGGGGGTCCTGGTAGACAGCAGGATGACCATGAGCCAGCAGTGTGTCCTGGTAGCCAAGAAGGCCAATGGCATCCTGGGGTGCATTAGAAAGGGTGTGGTTAGTCGGTCAAGAGAGGTTCTCCTCCCCCTCTATTCTGCATTGGTGAGGCCACATCTGGAATATTGTGTCCAGCTCTGGGCCCCTCAGTTCAGGAAGGACAGGGAACTGCTGGAGAGAGTCCAGCGTAGGGCTACAAAGATGATTAGGGGAGTGGAGCATCTCCCTTATGAGGAAAGGCTGAGGGAGCTGGGTCGCTTTAGCCTGGAGAAAAGGAGACTGAGGGGTGACCTCATCAATGTTTACAAATATGTAAAGGGGGAGTGTCAGGAAGATGGAATTAAGCTTTTTTCAGTGATGACCTGTGATAGGACAAGGGGTAATGGGTGCAAATTGGAGCATAGGAGGTTCAAGGTGAATATCAGGAAAATTTTTTTTCCTGTGAGGGTGCCGGAGCACTGGAACAGGCTGCCCAGAGAGGTTGTGGAGTCTCCTTCACTGGAGTCATTCAAAACCCGCCTGGACACCTTCCTGTGTGATGTACTCTAGGTGATCCTGCTCTGGCAGGGGGGGTGGGCTAGATGATCTTTCGAGGTCCCTTCCAACCCCTATGATTCTATGATTCTATGATTGATAGTTGACGTTGGTTTCTGGTTCTTATTTTTGTAACTGTTGGACACTGCCTGTCCTTTGACAAGCAGCAACTTATGTGTATTTTAGTCACATGCTTGAAAGAACTAGCTTTAAAAAGTTTTGTTTTACTCAGTGAAACCCTTCCATCCTTGCATACTTGTGTACGTGCATATGTGATTTTACAGTATTTAACTCAGTCCTGCCACAACACTTCAATCCCTACTTCATCAGGCTTTCACATACTTTTCCATCTGAAGATAGGAATAAAAAGTGTTTCAATTGTGTCTCCCATATAATATATAATTTTTTTAAACCTACCAAAACAGAAAAGTAAAAACTTGTTCTTATGCTGATATTCATATATTTTTAGTGATCCACATTAAACACACACACAAACATACATACATCTATTTGGGAACCTTCTATCTAGAGTCTTTCTTGTTACGTCTCAAATGCTCTTGCACCAAAATTATATTCAGACAGACTAAGAGATTGACAGGTAACCAAGAGGAGCTTGGTTTAAGGAAGTGTTCCGTGGTTTCTGAACATGGGCTGTATCAATTTATGGCAAGCTTGAGAGAAGGATGGAAATAAGCTACGAGTCTGATGCTGCTACCTGGAAATATTTGGTGCTAATTTGTATGGTGATATTGGAAAGACTCTTGAACTTTTTTCAGAAATATAATAGATTTAAATATATCCTGGGCAAATCTGTAAGGATATTTGAAAGCAATGCTGCTGCTGTACCTGGAACAGCCTAGGTTCAGGAGGAGCTTTTGAGTGTCTTTCTACTGTGTGATTTTAACAGTTATTGGTCCAGAACAAAGCAGTGGGGAATCAGAACACTAAAGGGAAAGTGCAGGAAGACAGGGAGGAAAAATACTCAAGAGAGTGTTTGAAAGGGCTGTTGGACTAAACCAAAGAATGAGAAATAGGAGTATGAAGCTGCCTCAAGGAAATAAATTCTAGGGAGATGTAAATAGGCAGTTAGGGACTAAAGTAGTGTGCTGGTGGAAATAAAGGAGAAGGAGCTTTTGGGCTCCTTATTTTCCTCTGTCACACCTAGACATGGAAAGGCCTGCTTTACTCTGGGCTTCACACTGCTTACAGGTGAGCTGGGGACCATGTCTTTTCTCCACGTAAAAATCCTTTAATAATACTGCATGATTAATTCCTTCTGTAGGAGTTGAACAGGGGGTCGTCATTATAGCAGCATGAATTCTTTCTCCTTTTCTTAGTCTCCGTGTTTTTAAATATTTTATATTTCTGTTTTTTAAAAGACATCTGAGTTAAGATGAACTCTGTGTTCTAGAAAGACACAAATTACCACTAAACAACCTTAACTCTGCGTGAGACTTGTTTACCTCTGTGTATTTGGAGTTCCTACAAAGTAGTCAAGTGCTGTTTGGATTTAGATCAGCTAAGCATATGGGGCATCCTGGGAATTTTAGGGTGGCATTTTTTCGTCTGCATTTCCAAAAGCTATACTCCATGTTCCTCTGCATCATGGTTTTCCAGCATTTCCCCAGTTGAGAGCATTTGGGGTTTATACAGAAAGCAAAACTTCTACTTTTTGTGGAAAGGTAGGAAAGAAACAATCTCCTATAATAAAAAGTGGAAGACTATGTCAATATGTTGTGTCATTCTTCATCTTGTCTAGCTTAGTGTGTAAATAGCATTTTGGCCAGAGATGGGAAGGTTTCTGTCATATAGGGTTTTTTTGTGTGTTACTAAAGCTATTACAATAAAAATACTCAAAAAGCACTTGGTGTGCAGTCAAAACGGGTAGGCGAGAAATGGTATTCAATAAGAAAAAGCAAGAATTAGACTTTTTCTGGATTTGAGAGGCATCCTAGAAAGACTAATGGAAGTCTCCAGATTCCAAACTAATGTCAACTTCTTATATGATTCTACATTAAATTAGGTCTTTAAGCAGCCTTTTTAATAATAATCTTTATATCTCTTCTGAATTTATTATCACATTTCTCCAAGTCTTTTTAAAAGTATTTTAAGCATTTTCACTGTGTATAACTGTACTAGAGGAAATAAGTCATTGTCAGATGGTGATGGAATTTGGGTTGTGCTACCTGATGCTTTTGAGTGGGAGATTTTCCCATTGCAATTAAAAAATATATTAATGGGGGTTAGAGGATGAGGGTTCTCCTACCAAATGAGATTTTTTTTTTCCTTTGGCAAAGGCGCGCTCAGTTGGTGAGAAAGTATGCTAAGAGAAATCTCTTTTTTAATATCACTTCTCTTGGTTTCAAAAGCCTGTAGTAAACTCAAAGAAACAAGTCTTATTAGATATTATAATTTAATAGAATCAATATGACAAATTCATATGACAAAAATTGATAGAATCTATGACAAAAGTAACCTTCTCATACTGAAAACAAAGTTTACCATTCTTGTTTAAAGAGGGACAGGGAGTAAAAAAATTGTTTTCTTGACTCTTTAGCTGTTGTAACTAAAACATAGGTAAGGACCTCATAGAAGTAGTAATATTAATCTGATACTTTTAGTGACTGAGAAGTGTACAGCTGTCATAAATTTGTATTAGTAGCTAAAGTTACAGCATTTATGACTAAGTTGCTGCAGCTGAACTTTCCACTGAAAACAGAAACTCAGTAAAGAAAGGAAATACATAGCTTATTTTGCATAATCGAAAATTACTAAACTGTCCTATAGTTTCCAGAAGGTAAAATAAACACTGCAGCCTTGCAGCTGCCTGTTTAGTTCCCAGCATGCTGGAAGCATGAACAGATTCTGCCAGTTTAGTTGGAAAAATACTTTGACAGAACTTGCGGCTGAATTAAGACAACAGTACAGACTACAAGCAAGGAGTTCTTGTAGTTGTCTCCCCTTTCCACATTTTTCCAATGTGCACTGCTCTGCCTTCCTGAGCTATGAGATAAATCAACACTGATCTTGACAAATAAAACTCTGAACTTAATTGTGACTCATCCCTGCCTTAAAAGTCAAGGGTGTTTTCTCCTCTCCCTGCCCCCCTCCATAGGATGCAGCTGAGTGATTCTATTTAATGTCTGCTGAGATCACTGAAGCCTCTTTCACTGATTTCAGTAGAAGCTGGATTAAGCAGGTTTTCTTTGAACTTTGTTCTTAACAGAAGAAGGATTTTTCCCTTTGCCTTGGCATTAAATGGCATACCACCTATTAATTTTTCACAATCAAGATAATGAGAGTATTAGCATCAAAGAAATCAAAAAATAATAAATTTTTCCTCTTTAAACTGACTTCCTTTAAACCTAATCTGCTGTAAAGGAAGACTACATCTGAATGCTAGAATAGTGGGCAAGTTTTTGCAGGACTGGAGCCTAATCTTCAAGTTTTGTCATCTTATTCTAAGACATTGGAAATGATTTATTATGCTGAAATTAAATCTGAATTGTTTACACATTCCACTGATGTTCCATAGATTAGTGTTTATTAATTATTAAGGATATGCTCTTAAGATTGTTAATATATATGTTAATTATTTCCTGTGATATTTAATATCATTAATCTGCATACCTTATATCCATAGTCTTCATACCTACAGTTCCATTAACAAAGTGAGGAGAGAATCTGTTTGTACCTGCATACAGCTTATAAAATCAGTAGTCTCTTTCTCTTTCCTTTAACTTTTCTAATATGATTTATTTATTAATATTACTTTTCAGAAAAAACAGAGAACAAAGGATCTGTCCCAGCTGTTTCATTCATACAATCCATATGATCATAAGGTAAGAAAAAAATATACTACTTGTGTTTCTTGCTAAGAATAATTCCAAACATTTGTGATAATTATATCATGTTTAATGAAAAAATGAGAGGAAATTATAAAGTAGAAAGTGATAGGGTATTCATTTTACTTAAAATTATGCTATCATATAAGTATTTCTTTGTTTCTTCAATCCAAGCTTGCAAAGCTACATTTTCTGATTTGTGAAACCAATGACTCACATTAACCTCATAGAAGTATAATTTATAGAGTGACACTAAACCCTGCAAAGTGACCATATGTGGTGTTGGATTCCCCTCTTTTTCACTCTCTGTTTAGAAACTGTGTTACCCTTGAATTTGTTGCTTAGCCTGTTGTGTCAATTGGGCCCTGAGATACATGATGCTAATGAATTATCTATTGATTCTGGAAGCATCATTGGAAGAGGCTGCTTTGCTTAACAGCTTGATGGTTGTCCGGGGGAAGGAGAAGAAAAGTAGATCATCGTTATAACTTGATCCTTATTTGTAAAGTCTGGGAACACTTTAAAAAAAAAAAAAAAAAAACAACTTTATTATATCCCAGGCTATAAGGTAAGAGAAGACGGTCACTTCCATGAAGGCACTGAAATGTAAAATAAAAAATAAAAGCTGTTACAAGAAAATTTTGGAGAACCAGGAGCCAGAGATCACATCATTTCTTTGCTATCACTATGTCATGGGGTGTTTGCAGACAATATGCAAAAGAGAGCATTAAGCAGCAGATTGAAGGAGAGTTATGTAGGTTTGTAAATATTTTGGGGAGTTCCTCCTATCTTGGATGCATCTGTGGGCATGTTTTTTAAGCAAGTGCCCTAAACCTTTAACAGTCTGTCAGCACTGTGAGATGACTGCCCTTGCTGCTTCTGTTTTGCAAAGCGTGTGTGATTTTGCAAGTATCCATTTCAAAAAAAAAGAAAGATTTGAAACATTTTTTTGGTTCAGACATTTCAAAGGAAAGTTCCAAACTCTACCCTTCCTTTTCCTGATCACGTACCAAATAGCTATAGATTAGAAAAATTAGCTAGGTTTTGCATTTAGGGGAAGAAGGTGGCAGAAGTGTGTGTGTATGTGCACCTGTCTCTCTGTGTGAACAGATGTGTGTGTGTAACTCCATGTATGTCTGTGAGACAGAAATACATTGTGCAAATATCAGTGGATTAAATTTATTAGGTACGTTGTTGCCATGAGGGATCCACAGTTACCAGCAACTTGAAAACTTGTAGTTTTAAAAAACCATTGTCAAAGAGTAGGCATATTCTATGATTTTTAGTTAAATTGAGTTAAATCCATCACTTTGAAGTATTTTTGTACAGATAGGCTTGCATTATTTACAAGGATTGGTAAAGCAGATATTGAGGGCCTGAGAAAATTGAGAAACATGAAGAGTAAAGGAAATCAGTGTGACAAGGTTTTGAATGGGATTGTTGCTTTTTTTTTTTTGTTGATGCATTTTATGGTAAATGTAATAATAAGTCAATCAAGACCTAATAAGGAGAAGCAGCTGATGGACCAGAAGCTTTGATACTCTTTTCTGTGTCTAAATTCTTCTGTGGCAAACACTTTTTATTCATAGTATGAGGAAATACCATTATTCTTTTATTAGCACTTTTAATAGAGCTTTGCCATTTGTAACTCCTGCTGCCTTCCTGCTCATATCCTTTGTGGCATTATATCAAAGTATCCTCAAATGAATTTGGCTTCAGTTGTGAAGACTTGTGCACTCTTTACAAATTAGTCATCAGGCAATGTGGAATTGAATATAAATGCTTAGATATATTCTCTTTTGATCTTTGTTTTAGGACTTTTAATAAATTATTAAAAGTCGTACAATTGTTTGATGAGTGATTTTTTAAGCTCCACTCTTTCACTGCCTCCAAATATATTCTGCGTATGTATCTGAGAGTAAAAGGGGGGGAAAAAGGAGAAATGAAAGTTTATTTAAAAGATGATCTTTCTTTCTTTTCCATTTGACAGTAAAGGGTTTCCTTCTGCTAACTGCTTCCTATTTGTACTGGCTGCAACAAATTCACTAGAGATTTCTTGCTCTGTGCTTTTAATTTCCACCTCAGCTGCCAGTTTCACAATTGTTGCAGCCCTCTAGGGGAGGGCTTTGAAATTTTATATTAAATCTAACAGTAATCAGCATTAGATGAAAATACAGTTATTTCAAGAGGAGGTCTGTATTAGTTTTACTCTAGGACTCTTTTGTTTGATTTGTGTGACAGAAGAGTTGGTTTTGGGGTGGTCGTTTGCTATTTTGTGGATTATTTTTAGTAAGCGTAAAAAGGAGGTTTTATGATGGCTCTGTGAAAGTGTTGGTGATGCAGGATCATGGCACGAATGACTTGAATTACTGCCTTGCAGGATTCTTAGTTTTTCTGTGAAAAGCTTTCTAAAGTAGAAAGGAGATAACCTTAAAGGGTAAGTTGGAAGTAGCTGTAGTTTAAACAGATGTTTCAAAACAGAAGTGAAAAGGAGGCTCATGAACCACACTGGTTGGGACAGGACTGATAGGATGTCATTATTTTATGATGGGATATCACATAGAAAAGAGAATAATCAATCTGAAAATCTCCATTCTTCCAAGCTTGTGCTTCACTCAGTAAACCAGAAAGTGATGTTTTGATGGAGTAACTACACTAACCTTACCAAGCTTATTGCTGTTTATGCTTGATCAGTAGACCAATACTAATAGAAATAGTAGCTATTTCTGGAAATTTTACCTCTATATAGATTTGCCTTTCTAGTGAAAGTTACTACATCCTGAAAGACATTTTAAATATTTGTGGTTCTGCATTCCCAAGTGAAAATCCATCTCTTTTATGGAGGGGGAAGCCAAGAATTTCCTTTTGCATCCACTGTCAGGTGTAGAGTCTTACCTTGTATCTCATGAGGCCTTAATTCAGCAGCACAGGGGGCAGGGATTTTAAATTCTTGTCTGCAGAAGGGATAGAAAAGTGTGAGAAATTCTGCTCCTGCTGATAGCAGAGGAGGAAGGGGTTAAGCTCGTGCATTCTGTAAAGCCTACATATGTGTAATTTACCATCTAGTTGCCTTTCTCATTGTTTAGATGAAACCAAACAACAGCAAATATCAAAAATTGCCCCTTGGTTGCATACTTACGCTGTCCAGGGGGATCTGATCCCATTTGCTTTCACCTAGTGTCACCACAGAGCTTACAGAGCCTCCAATGACAGAACCTGTGGGTCTTTCAGATCCTGTGCCACTGGCAAAGCTCGTTGTAGCATCAGTCTTGAATGCCTGGCAGATATGTTGAATTCTTGATGCCAGACACATACACAAAAAGCTCAGTCCTCTCAGGTTTTTTTGTTGTTATTGTTAAAATAAATATCTTCTAAAAGCCATTCTGTTCAAAATTAAATAATTATTTAGGAAATGCAGAGTTCTATCTCGATTATGAGAACCTGTTGTATGTGGGTGTTTGATTGCCATTTGTTCTAATTTATTTCAGTTAGCATGTATAAAAATACATACAACTTTATTTGTGGATGAAGCTATTCCTTGTTCTGAAATACTCTACTTTTTGTGTGTTTATGTAGAGTAGGAGTATGTACAGTCTGGCTTTCCTGAGAGTCAGTTTTTGACTGCTGTGTAACTTTTCTCTTGCCAGCAATAGAACAGCTCTTCCAATTACCTGTGCAGTTTATCTTTTTCTAGGGACATCAGAAAAATAAGATAAAAATGTCATCCTCAGACAGGTGTACCAACAACAGTTTTACTGATTTAAAATTCAAAAGATAACTGAGGAACGTTCTTGTTACCTTTAGCTGTAATCTGTTCAGTTTCCTTCTAGCTCATTGAATGAAAGATTACATTTGCAAACAAGTAATTTCTGCTGAAGCTTTTTTTGTGTGTCTGCTGTGAGGTTCCACATTGCACACAGCAAGAATTTTATTCTGTCTGCAGTGGGTGTCTAACTCCCCTCGCATCTTTCTCCCAGATGATGTTTGCACTTTAAAACTTGTGACCCATTTTTTTGAAAGTTATTAATAGCGGTTCTGATAGCAGGTTACCTGGTCAAAGCAACAGGTTTCAGAAGCTTAATATGAGCTTCAGGGTCCAATATGCAGCAAACATCCAAATCCAGCAGCAGAGAGCCCTAGTTCCTTTTCTTCTTTTTGTCAGATGAGTTAAGTGTTCACTCTAGCCCTGGAGCAGTTGTTTAAAACTATAACCCTCAATTTATGCTCTGCAAAAGAATGTTTTTACATATAGTAAACACAATGTATAGCAGAACCACTATTGATTTTGCTGCTCTGCCTTCTTGAGAAGATAAGCCAGAAAGAGAGACCTTGGGGCATGTCCATACGTGCCTCTGGCAGCACTGTGCTCTTACAGTGAAAAGTCCTCTGAGAGCTGTGCTTAAAACTCTGCTCTGGATTTGTTTCTGCCTTTTTGCAACCTGAATCTTTTGCTCAAGAATAGGGCACGATCTATGAAAAAATAAGGTCATGTCTTTTAGCATTAGTGATTCATTTTAGCATATATTGTGTCCAGCCAAGTAAAAAAATAAAGGCAATGTTCATGTGATTTGAAAAGATTTTTTTTTAGAGATTATTTCCAAGTTGAAAGAGATTCAGATTTAAAAAATGAATTACTGCTTCAAAATGTGCTCTAATTGATGCAATACTACTAAAATAATTATAAATTCTTTATGCCTCATGCTTTAAAATATTCTTTATTGATGTGTTATGGAAATTTTAAAACACTCAGAAATGCAAAACCCCATAGACAGTGCTTGTGTGGCAAGTTATGTAGACTATTGTATTAAGACAGAATTGTGGGGGATTTTTTTTGGCTGGATCTTACACTAAGCAATTTTGGGAGGCAGGCGTGTGGGGAGATGTCCTGTATTCCATTGGCTTTGATAAAGGTAGATATGTGCATAACTGACTCAAGGAAAATCAATAACAAGGTTTTATATGGCTGTGATTAAAGTCAAGGTGCTAATGGCTGCTGCCACTTCCAGACTTACCATGATAATTGTTTTCAACCAATTATTTTGACCATGCACAGACTCTTGTTCTAATTTTTAATGGCATCCTCAAACTGTGGTTGTAGGACACCTTTCTTCTGCTGGGTCCTGTAGCTCTGGAGAGTTTGAAGCATTTGTAAGCCAGCAAATTTAAGCTACAGCCCCTGTGCTGTAACTGGTGGCCTCTGGGGACCGCAGGCTGTGGCAGGGTGATGGAGGAGGTGGTGTTGGCATTGAGAACCAGCAAAACTGTCTTCAGCACAGTGAGGATTGTTGAGTTGAAGAGCAGAAACAGGAGGAGATGGGAATTTAAGTGCTTCGGTTGGGACCAGTCTTCTATCAGTGAACAGCTTCCTTTCATTTTTCTCCTGTGTTCAGGGAAGCTGGACCTTCTGTGCATCCTTCACAGTTAAGCAAAGTTGAACAAAAGAAATTCTGATGTCTGCTGAAAGAAACAACTCTAAAATGCCTGGTGTTGGCTGACTTTCTAATGGCCGGCACCACCATACTACTCTGTTAGCTCCTGAAAACTTTGTTTCTGAGGTTGTGTCTGCACTGTGGTATGATCAGATTACCTGAGAGGACGTGTAAATGGCAACATTGCACACTTCTAGTGTTGCTATGAGTGTAGTTCCTTAAAAGAAGCTGGTGAAAGACTAAAACATAGTTGCAACACCTGGCAGGTGAGATTTACATCTTCCAGTGGTCCATGCTCATACCTTTTTAGTAATTCCTGAGCTCCCAGATTTTGCCATCTTCTACTGGTCATCTTTCATAGCCACTGGTATGAGGAAGTGGTTTCTTTTACATATGAGACACAGCAGCTAGGATGTTGAACTAAACCAGGTTTGGGTGCTTTTTTGAGTCTGGAAATGGGGAATTTCAGAACTGCTGAAAAACACAAGCAATTCTTGTTTTTCTCAAGGACGCTGTTTCTCAGGTATTAACTGTGTTTTGTAACACTGCAGTGGAAGTCCTGTAAATGTGTAGGTTTTAATTCTGAGCCAGAAAAAAGAGAGTAGTTTTGAGATACTGCCTCAGCCTTCAGATTTTTTGGGTAATGGCTTGGGTTATATGATTCTGGAAAATAACAAAAATCCTTTTAATCTGCTTTCCGTTTATTCCAGGAACAGGAATACAAAATCATGAGGTGACTAAGGTTGCAATGCCTGTGATATAAGCCATAGTCTGAATTTCCTAAAGCAGGTGCTTTGAGGAGTTCTTCTGTAAGATGAAAAGGATTTCTAGGTTATTGCTGAAAAGAGACAGAGCATTTTGCCGTCTCCTCCTTCAGAATAGATTTCAGGTTTAATTTAATAGCTCAGATGACAGATAGGACCACATTTTATGGAAATATTCTTATTGTAACCTACATCCATTCTTTTCTTTTCCCTTCCCTCATGTTCAGAACTGCTTTTTGGAGGAGGTTACATAAAGCTGTTTTGTGCTCTTGATACAATATGAGGTTTCAAAGAAGACTCCTGAAAGAGAAAAGCAATTTCTATTTGGAAGAGGAGTGCAGTGGCCTTGTGCTAATAGCACACTTGAACACTACTTGATGATAGCAAAGAAAATCATCAGGATTCAGGCACCTGAAAAGCTCCTGCTTTTTTTTTTTTGACTTAACTCTTAGCTGCATTGAAGTTTATGCCATCTGTAACAGAGAACGACTTACTCTATAGACAGTTTAAAAACGGCTGTTCAAAAACCAGGAACTGTTTCAGGGGGGTGTAGAGAACAGAGGAAATAAGGAAGGCAATGCAATGAAAGGGCTTAACTCCTCTAGGGAATATCTGCTCTGTCTTAGTTCTGTAGCTAAAATACTGGGATAAAAGCCTTGCAATCTTATTTGATTTTGCATCCAGAAAATGAAAGAAAAAACAAAAGACCTCACCCCCCCACCCCCCAAAAAAAAAACAAAACAAAAAAAACCACCCAACTCCACAATTCCTGAATTCATTGCTTAAATCCAATGGTTGGGTTGGTTGGTTTTGTTTTACACAAAACCTAAAATGTGAACAAACAGGTAGTGTATATGTACTTAATACTTTGGTTAATTGAATACTTTGGGGTTCAATGCTAGTAAATTTTGCTATAACTGGATCTTTAAAGCATCTAAACCTGTCTGACGCTAACTGAATTGTCTGGGATTGTTACCTCAATGATCAACTAGAAGGGAAGCTTTTCCTGGTCTAGCTGAAAGAGCTATTATTTTCTGCCTTTTTAAAATGATCTTTCTGAAAAATTAGTACCAGCAGTCTGTCAAGTCACTGTACCTCTGTACACAGAGGTAATGCTATATGATGATACAGAGGTTTGTATGTGGAATGAGGCTTCACAGGTAGCAATGCATTATTGAAATGTCTTCATCAATGATCTTGAGAACAGTGTTAAGGAACAATATACCACTCCTCCCCACTGAAAACCATCTGCACATTTTTTCAGTTAAACAATAATGAAAACAGTGGTCATGTACTTCACAGGTTTTTTCCTTCGTGCAGCATGTCAATGCAATCTGGTATACCAGGTTGCCTCAAGTATTTTCTACTTCCAAAAATATTGAAATATAAACTGAGAGACAAGTTTTATGGTAACATTCAATATCTGTCATATGAACTCAAGTAAAACAAATTGAGGCACATTAATCCTTTTGTTATTTTCCAGAAAAAGGAATTAACTTTTGCTGCATGACTTGCATTGCTGATGTACCCTGTCCATCCTTACTGTGGTACTGACACCACAGTATGAAAAAGAAAGTTACTTTAGATTTTTCTAAAATTAGTTGCTGGAGAAGCTTGACATCACAAGTAAACAGGCCTGGCCCTCTTGAAATTAATTTCTAAGCTCTCTTTCATTTTAAGGTGGCAGTGTGATGGAAGTGTGTAACTAATTGTTCTGTGATTGTTTCAAGTTCAGGTGTCTTAACATCAGTCAGTTCCCTAACATCTCATCTGACCTGTATCTCTCTGTGGCAGTACAGTTTGTAGTGGATTGGATTTCTTAGTTATCTTTCATCTTCTCTCAACTTTTCCCCCTTCCCTCTTTCTTTATTCTATTGGTATTTCACCCCTAAAAAAAAAAAAAAAATGTATTTCTTCTTTGTGTAGTCTTTCTTTTTGCTGTTTCTTCCTACCAAACTACTCTTTGTTTAACACCCTCTTCAGGTATTAACACTGTATTCTCTCTCCATTTACTTTAACTCATCTGTCCTTATGTTTTTCCTGTTTTTTTTTTCATCTCCTCTTTGTGGAGTGCCTTAGTTTTACAGCTGTTCTTTCCCATGGCATTTAAGTGGCTGTGGGAAACAATGTTGTCATCACAGGAAGTGGCATTGGTGCCAAGGGGTGGCACTGCATGAGAACTCACCCACACAGGCAGTAGTAAAGTTCTTCACTATTCAAGAATTTCAACTTTGCACTTGACCTAAGTGTTTGTATGACCAAGCTCTTGAGCTTGGTTACTTTAATTAATGACATACACAGAGAAGCAGGTTTTGAGAGCTTTGCTAATGGATATGATAACTAGCTTTATGTTCTGCTCCCTGTCTTCTTACTAGAAAACAATAGTTGATACTGTTCATAAAATTGCTGCAGTCTTTCTGTATACTTGAATTAATTTGACATGCTATTTAAAGTTGTAGATGTTTTCTGGCTTTGTGTGAGGTAAGAGTATGGAGATGTTCATGTTCCTATCCTCAGTATTCTTCTGCATAGCCTAACATGCCTGCTCACACACATGAAAACCCATCATCAACAAAAACTTTGATTTGAGATTGTTTTTTGGCTGGTATTTGGAATCAATCTGGTGTATTTCAAGTAAGTCAGGGAAAGATGGGAGCACATTTTTTCCAGTTCATGGTTAAGTCAGCACTGGCTATGACTCCATCTTCTGTCATTTAAACTCATGGAACCAGAAACACACCTTTAGTTTTTATTTTATTATGTTTTCCTCTCTACTGTATCCTACCTAAAAGAGTGAAGAAAAGGTTGATTATCATGCAGTTGAAAAGGTAAGTCTGAGTAAAGTGACTATGTGAAAAGTAAAGGTAAGAGTTTGGGGAGTGAAACTAGCAACATTCAGGTAAATTATCCAGATACTAACATTTATTCTACTCATGTAAATCAGAGTAGGCTTGAAAGACTTCCAAACCCAAGTTCAAGGGCTGAGGCTCCGAGGCAATAGACTTTGCATGGAGTCTACTCAGACACTGCATGGAGGTTGAGGTCCCAGTTCAGGGCAGAAGATAGCATCTAAACCACAATTCACTTTCAGCTGTACATGTATCAGGAGCAAGGAGTGGTCCTGTCAGTAGGAAGAGGGGTACAGACCTGGATTTTGTTATAAATGCACATTAACAAAGCATATTTCATTCCTTAAATATGACATATACTTCATATTATTTTTCATCGGTATTCGGGTGTTTTATGAACATAAAATAGCTTTCATCCAAAAAACTGTATCCATCCAAAGATGGATAAAATAAATTATCCCTCCTTACATGTATTTTTGAGGGAAAGGCTCCAGCTTGAGAGGCTTGTATGACAGCCATCTTCTGTGGAACTTACTTCATCATTTCAATTTTTGGCAAGATACCAACATAAAAAAAAAAAAAAAAAAAAAAACAACCCTCATCCTTCCAAGAATCTGTATCTTCTTCCTGTAATTCTAGAGACTTGCCTATATTTGATTTTCAGCATCTGAAGTGTAAGAGGCTTGTGAAGCCAGTGGCAAATTTAAGGCTTGGTGTCTCATGATCATCAGGATAAGAATGGGGGGTTTATATCTCCTTAAAGATGTAGAAGCATTACAGTTTCTTTGTGATAGATGTGGCATTTTCTAATATCACTGAAATCAGCTAAGAGGTTGATCTTTAAAGATGACATTTTAGTTCATATAAATGCCTCTTTAGGTCATGTTCAATTTTTCTCTCACACATTCCTCATGCAATCAGGGTAGTCATACCTAGTCATCTAGCCTTATAGGAAAAAAAGATGGATTTGGGAGTAGTTGACAAAGGTCTTTAAGACACAGTGTGATCTCTTTTTTTCCTAAAATATATTTCTGTGAAATTTGATATATGTGGCACACATAGGAGAGGTGTTGTGATAAAACACTTCAGGTTGCAAATACAAGCAGTCATGCTGACGAATTCTTTATTTCATACTGTCATGCTTTTTCCAGGAAAAAATACCTAAGTGTTCTTAGTGCTGCTCATTTTCACATCTCCTTCAGTACTGCTAGTATCATTTATGATTATCATGTGTATGGCAAATTATGCTCCTTCATGCTTATTATTTTTACAAGCTCATTTTTTGTATGAAAGGCCAGCTTGGTAGAAAACCTTACAAGACATAAGCCTGTTTTACGCTGCAGGCTCCAGCCTTTTTTTTCCATAGAGCATTTGCAGAAAATGTGTAATATAAAACTAAAAATACGAACCATTTGTAAGTCCTGTGCAGGAGCAGACATTAAATACCAATTCACGTGTCAGGCAGACGGTGACAGCTGCTTTGTTAATGTATGGCACAATCCCATATTAAATCAAACGGCAAGTGCACAGTTTGACAGATACTGTCATCAGTGCAAACATTATTAAACTCATTAAAGCGCTTGCTTTTCATTTTTTTTTATTTAAAGTACATCTATTTGGCTTGCAAGAGCCTTCCTCAGTCGGAGCCTGCAGCAGCAAGTAGTACTTCTCCAGGCTTTTTGGCTAACAAAGCCTGATGTGTCTCTGGCCGTTCCTCGGGGGCAGTGCCAAGATGTTTATGGCTTCCCCTGCGCGTCGGGCGTCAGGGTCTGTGACCAGAAATTCCATTTGAGAGCACATCGCTCTGGATAGCACTCAGTGGTCTTTTCATTTTGATTGATGGCTTTGGTTTTGCACCATCTGGCTCCTGATAGGCTGCATTAATCATATGCCGAACGAAGAAAACTTAGACAGGATTTTTTAATAAGTACACGTACGTGGAAAAGAAAAGTGGCTGTATTTATGTCTTGGTGTGTTTAATTCCTATAGGTTCCAGTCATGCAAAAGAGAGCAACAGTCCTGTCATACAGCCTTGTTTGGTTAAATGGGTCTCAAAATAAATCTCTACTTAAAAAATGCCTATAATTCAATTTTACTCCTACTGGTTTAACTTTATTTTGCTTTCTATCAGCCATTTGTAGTAACTACTTTGTGTTGACGTTGTTTCCTGTTCAGAACAATGGACTTCTCCAAATCATTTGACTTGCATCTTGGCTGTTTCAAGTAAATCTTTAAATTTTCTCTTTCTGCTGCGTTGGCTATGTGCTGAAGTTCCTTATTTCTTTGTAAACATACCTTGAGATAATGTTTTCTGAAACAGAACATATCTTTTTAAAGTCTGTATGTGTAGGATGTCTTAAATTCACATCTTGGGGAAAATTTAAGAATCTTCATTATACATACAGTATAAAAAATGCAGTAATAGGCCATACTGAGGGCTTCTGATGGAGTTTGACAGTAGCGTATTTAAGCTGTTGTATTGTTTAATTAGTAGAATTAATAGTCTTCCAATATGTATGTAGGGATCGATCAGCCAACACGCAGCTGTTACGTCTTCCAGCTTTATTTGGTTTACTAATTTCTATACTTCTTCTCAGTAGGTTGCCTTCATTCTGTGGTATTTTACAATTTGACTTAGAGGAAAAATTTGTCCTGTGGTATACTCTGTCACATTGAAACTATGAGTTGGGTTTTAGGTTTCAGAATCTACTTAATCTTCACCATTTAAATTTTCTAAGATCACAGAATAAGAAGCTGCCTGGGATTCCTTTCCACCTATGCTGCTATGGATATAACACACCATGAGGTGCTGGGCAAACAGCAATACTTTATACTCCTAGTAAGAAATCCAGTAAGCACATTTGCTGCATCCCCAATTCTGGCGTTTCCTGGTCACACTGAGTGTGCTTTCTTAGATGTTCCTCACTAATCAAATGATGTGGAAGCAGCACAGCCACCAATTTTTCATTGGCAGCTATAAATTGCATTATTGTTTTGGGTTTTTTTTGTGGAGTTTTGTGTCTTGTTTTGGTTTTACTTTGTTCCTCATCTCTCACTTTTCCTCAGTATTCTCATTAGTAGAGCCTGCAGGTACTTTGTAATCTTCTTTAAAACTTATTATTTCCTCTGCTTTGCTTGTGGAAATACGTTAAGAATGAGGTACAGAAGAATTCCATGTATAACTTAGCAGGGAGTGGAGCAATGTTCATCCATAACCCCACCAACTAAAGCAAAACTTCCTGTTCTAATCTTATTTCTGCCAGGCTTGATGGTGTCTCTCTGTAGAGTAGATGAGGTTTATTTTGAGACATCTGGCATGAATTTATAATTTAAAGCTGTACTTAGGGTTCAAAACTAATGGTGTGTTAGAAAGTTGTTTGACATATTGCAGCAAGAAAGAGAGAGGTTTTGATGAAGATTTTAGAAATTTCAATTGCTGTGTTTAATAAAGATATAAAGCTCCTTAAGGTCTAAAAGCTCCTTAAGGTCCTAGCACTGTGCAGGTGCTGAGAGCACCCTGTGTCCTGTCTCCCATGTTCATTCCCATGGTTTTCTGCAAAATTCTACTTTTTCTGTTGTCTTCCTCTAGCATGTTCATGTCTTCTTTAAAATAAATGCCCTTTATTTTAAAGACAAGGTTTGTTTATTTGTTTACAGTCTCACAGCTTTTTAAAGCAGACATATGTGCTTGAGAGAATCATAATTCGCTAATAATCTGTGTTAAATTAAGTATAGATGCTGAAAATTAGGATAAACAAAACCTGCTTAATCATTATTACAAAAGCACCATCTTCATTTGCGTGCCAGGGAGGATTTTTAAAACAAATCTTCATGGCCACACCACTGATCAGACTGTGCACAGTGTTGAATTTCAGTTCTCTAGTAAATCAACAACTGATCTTGAGTAATTTTGCTGTGCACCTCCCAGATATAGAACCCCCACCTTATTTTGCCTGAATCATTGTAATTATCGTTTACCTCAGAGACGTTATGGAAGTTAAAATGTTAAAAGTCTTGCCAGTAGGCATAATCAGTATCTTCTCCTAAGCTCCCTGTTGGCTATTCATAAAAGCCTGACTCCTCGAGCTTGTAAGAAGCTTTCAGCACTCATCCTGCTCCCAAGTGTTCTCATTATCCAGCTTCCAGCTTAGAACAGCAGCATCACCATACAGGCTTGTGGAAGCCAGAGCAGCACAATACCTTGTTGGTAGCAAAGGTCTACAGTGGACATAACAGTTGCTTCTAATAGCATTCTGCAAAGGATCCTCTGATCTTTGTGAGATGTGAAAAATATGTGTACAGTCCTGTGTAACCCTTCAAAACATGGAGAAAAAGGTAAGATATATTTGCAAGTGTCTTCCCCAAAACCGAAAAGTCATTGGTACTGTCATTTTAACACTGGGATGTAGTGTCAGAGGATGAGTTCAGGGCCTGCAGGATGCTTAACAGAAATTCTTAAAAAGTGAAACATTTATACTGTGGATCTTCTTTTGATCTGTTTCCAAAGTTGTACATGCCAGCCTAGGAAAACTGTGCACACCACAACTTGTCATCAGTAGATACAGCCCACTGGTGTTTTCATCTGATGGCTTTCAGTAAGCAGCTCAATATGAAGAAACTTTCTATCACCATATTTTCTGAAACACCAGGCCTGTCTATGCTTCTCTGCGAACAACTCCACTCAATCTTATCTCAGCCCATCCAGGTTTAATGACTGAGCTTCTTGAAGTCAATGCCAGCCAATTAACTCTGTAGAAATATGCCCTGCATTGCTGCAGTGATGCTGCATCTTATCTCATTGCCACTTTGTTTTTTGTTTCTGTTTTAATACAGAGAACGGGGGAGCTGAATTTTAGTTTGTATTTTTGAGTGGATTTTTTCTTTTTTTGGTATTATTGTCCCTCCCTATGTTGGAAGGAATGTAAGAAGTAAATGCTTTAAAATTTGTTGTTTACTGTCTTTTATGTGCACACTGCATTCTTTATGAAGCTTTCCAATTACAAATTGGCAAATGAGATAACTAAATCTTCTAATGGACTCCTTTTGAGGGGTGTTTAATATACTGATATCTGTTTTTACTGTTACACTGGTTAGTAGTAACAGTATATCAAAGGATAATGTCAATTTATTGTAGGATGATTGGGGTTTGAAAACAGATACCAGTGGTAGTTATTTTTTTTAAATTCTGCCTTGTATTTAAAAATCTACAGGATTCAGTATGAATAACAATCTTGGAGAGTATGAGTGTCAAGATTTTTCAAATTCTTTTGAAGGATTCTTTCTTCTGTGGTGCTTTTAAACTCCTTTCTAAATACTGGCTAATTCCTTTTCTTGTGATTCATGCAGCCTTAAGGGGAGGGGGAGCCCTTTATCGATTGCCTTCTGTGGGTATGTAACATAAATTCCTCTATTAATGGTTGGCAACCATGTGCACTGTGCAAGCTCTGCATGTCCAGTAAGAAATTGGGCCTGTACATCAAAACATTCTGTGGAAGTAGGGGAAGTGAAAGTACTTACTGTAAAACCTTTGTAATGCCTCATATCTAAATCAAAGTAATACAATTATTGGTATTGGAAATAGGATAATGTTATTGCCAAGAAAGCTATTTTGTCTGTGGAGGTAGATAATATGCCACTCTATCACAAGCACATATATAATTTCTGAGGAGAATGCTTGCAAAATTATCTGTAGAAAGATCTGCTTTGCTTTGGTGTATTTTTTTCCCTTCACTACATCTTACCATGGTTCTGAGAACATAATTCCATGAAAAGAAAAACCTGGAGTCAATGAGAAGAGAAATTTAATTACCAGTTAATATCTCTGTGTGTGTATTGTGGTGGCAGTTGTGATTTTTGAGGAACAGTCTTCCCTGTCAGAATCTTGCCAAAATCATCTTCTGGAGAGCAAGATAGCTTTTGACTTCTAAGCTGAAGCTTATAAATTATTCCAGAATTAGAAATCACTACAGCTTATTTGTAGGGAAAAAGGAATTTGCATTCCATAGGAGAAATATCAGGCATGTGGGGATGTATGAGTGTACAAAGACAACTTGGCTGACATGTATTTGTGTCTCTTAAGTCAAATACCAGAACAAGTTATTGTTCTGCTGTATTTCCTCAGCAGTGAACAACAAAGTGACAACTGCTGTGGTACTCAGGCACCATCTGTCTTGTGAACCCTGCCATTCTGTTCGGTCCTGAATATGATAGATTTTACCTTATTTTTCCCAGAAAATAAAAATAGTCCTTAATCTACAGTTCAAAAGCTGGATAAATTCCAAGTGAGGCTCTGTTAGTAGTGATATCCCTTGTCTCTGGGGGTGTAAATTTGGGCTTATACCTAAGTGTGTGTATATAAATATTACAGATTGATTGCTGTGTGTGCTGTGCTATGCCATAAATACAAGTCTGTATACAAACGTGCTATAGAACAGAAAATCTTTTTAACAGCACAGTGATTTGTATGCACAAGAATTATTTTTACCTTACATACCTACAGTTGAAGACTTTAAAGGCAGTCTAATGATGGGGGGTGAGGAAAACTCAAGGTGGTTATTCGTTTAATTATTTTGAACTTTTTGCTGGTTGTGTGTTGTGTGTTTAGGGGTATTGAATTTTTTTTATTTATTACTTTTTAATTTTTCTTTCATTTCAGCATGGTGAGATTTGGAATTACAGGATAATTTTTCAAATGCAACCATCCTGCTTTCTTCCATGTAAACAAAATTCATTTAGGGTAGTTTGCTTTTTTCCTGAACGCCTAATGAAGGAATATTTTTCTGGCTGTCTTATTGCTGCTTTTTCCACCTTTGAACATTTTCCTCATCTTGTTTTGTTAGTATCTAACAGTACTCATGTTCTCAGCCCATGAATTATTATGCTGCACCACTTCCACAGTGTAACATGTTGGACAGCAGCAGAAGTACCTGAAAGCCAGCTGGCTCTGAGCACGGCTTTGTCTTACAGAGACTCTAATGAATAGCCACTTAAAAATTGTAACCAAAAAACTCTGCACGTGTCTTTGCAGAAACTTGAAGCACCTGCTTCATTTTTTAATTGTATCATTTTTATAAAGACTATTCATAGTCTTTCTGTCAGAGATCCAGGATTTCCAGCATTAATTAAAGATCACATTGTGCCTTGAGAAAAGGTGACCTCACGTAAAAGACTTAATTATTTTTAAACACTTTATTTTAAGAAAGTGATACCCACACTGAAGCTGTTCGCAATGAGCATGCATAATGAAAGCAGTGTGTGAAGCCATGAATCCAAATTATATGGTGCTTAGGTTTGTGCACCAAATGACAACAAACTTTGCCTTAAGAACTGAACACAAGCTGTCTTATGAATTGAGACACCCTGTACGTAAAGCAAAGAATGGTTTTGCAATGGCACAAACACACAAAATGGGGCATCACTACCTTCATTACCTTTTTCAGTGACTTAGAATTTTTTGCTGAAAATCTTGTGGATACTTTTTCATCTTGAAAGGGTCTGCTTAGTGTAATGATGTATTTTTCTTAAGCAAGTGAAAGTAGTCCTTTATTATTCCTGAAAATTTATGAAAATATATGATAAGGATTTCATACAGGAATTGCTGGGGGAGCAGGTTGTTTTGAAGGGTAAGAAGCTGTGTTCTCAGATGTGATTTTCTTGCTCTGCACGCTAAGTTGTGCCTCTACAATAGGTGCTGTTCCAAGTGGAGCAGGTGGGATGAGAGAGAGGTAGAGATGGTGCAGGGCTCTCTCTGGATCTCCATAAAAAGGCCTGACAGCAATTGGCTGAATAACAAAGCCACTTTCATAGGATAGAGTAGAAAGAGGGGTAGAAATTGTGAGTAAATCCTACATCCCTTCAGATACTGAGAACCCCTTGTGCATGCAGCATCAGACAAAGGCCAGGTGGGATTTCCCCCAGCAATGCTGCACACATCCTGACCATGGAAGGTTTCCCTTTGGGGTCCAGAAAGGAGCAAATGGGAGAATTCTTGTTTTAAAAACCAAGAAAGGGTCTTGTCACCTTTTACTCCTTTTCCTTTGAAGTATCCTACAGAGTAGAACTTGTGCCTATATATGTTATATGCTCATTCTGCTCTCAGTAAAATATTCCACATACAGGAACTCTGGAAAAAGTGCTAAGTGATAAAGGGAGCCCTGTGGCAAATGCAACCAGATAAAATGAGGGGGGGGAAGAAAAAGATAACGGAGATTAAAAACTCAAAAAAACCATTGTAGTCAGTAATAAACACATATACCTTTTTTAATGTCTGGCCCTCCTCCCCAAAAAGTTGTGTAGGTGGAGAAATGCCCCTGGAAATGATGCGACTCATGCAGTGTTTATGAACACCAAGGTGAATGTGCTTTTAGATATACCTCCAGAGACTTACATATGAGAAAACCAGCAAGTGAAGAAACAAATGCTTAAAAAAAAAAAAAAAAGGAAAAAAACAGTTCTACCAGACTCTGTGTCTGCTTCACTTGGAGGAAAGACATAAATATTGTTTGCCATATAACACTGAAAAATGTGTGATGAATGTAGCAACTGTAAAGCCTTCATTGTTTCTTCAGCTAAAACAAACAGAATGTGTAATTAGTTGGCTGCTTCTGCCTAATCCTAACTCCCAAGAAGATTACATGCCATTTGAATTATTGTCTACCTGGTTTTTACAGGCATATTTCAGTTCTTCCAAATCATCTCCATGTTTGCATGCACCAAACTTCTGCAAAGCAATAGAAAACTTAATGCTACCCCTGACAGGCTGCATTTGAAGGGGAGCTTCTTGCTGTGCTTGTATTTCATTGACTTAAAGCCATAGCAGTGATTTCCAGATGTTTATAATATTTTTGTCACGGCCTTCAACTTTGTACAGTTGGTTTTACAGATGAATCTCAGTACTAATTGGGGGATATTTTTATTCCTGCTTGATCAACTAGTTAATACATTATAATTTATATCTTCTGAAGTAAAATTCACTTCCAGATAATTGCAGTACACAAGTTAAAATTGTTGGTTTATATTTACAAGGTAAAATTAAATAGTAAAATTTAATATAAAGTGGTTTTGGGGGTGCACAGTTGATTATTGATTTTATTTTGGTGTCAGAAGATTGCATTAGAACTAATATAATGTGACATCTTGCCTTCACTGGAAGGACTGGTGAATGAGAAAACCTTTAAAGTCATTGCTTGGGTGTTTTGTATTTTTATATAAAACTTTCATGAAAGTCTATTTTGTTCTTCTGCATCATCTTGTCCAAGTTTAACTGTTGTATATTTTCCTGGGTAGTCAGACTTCTGTTGCCTCAGAAGAGCCCAGGGTGGTTCACTGGCCTTCCATAAACCTCGTGCAGAGAACAGATGAAGACGGTACCACCCTGGCTGTGTTCAGAAACACAGTGTCATGGAACAGGAGGTTTGTTGAAGTCAGGTATCAGATGTCAAATATGCAGGTCAAAGCAGTAGTTCTGAGTTTGGTCCCACTTGTCTGAAAACCTCAGCTAAATGCCATTGTGGAGTTGCAGGTCACTGCAGAGGACACATGCAGTAGTCCTGCAATTTCCACACATTTTTACAGGAAGAAGAATTCAGATGGAGAACATGGGATAGTCCATCCAAGCCAGAGAAGTTTATATCTGTAGAAGAAGTGTTAAATAATCCTCATCCTGGTCAGGCCATGTGCCTTGTGCTGTTCTGGAAAGCTCTCTGATGAGATGACTTCAAAGTTTGTAGAGACAGTCTGTATGTAGGGATAAAGTTTTTGATTAGACAAACTACAGCTGTTAGACAAAGCAGACAAACTCTCAGGCTGTGAAAGCTCCTCTGGTTCTCCCAATTCTATCAGCTAATCTCATATTAATTAAAAAAAAGAAGTTTACATTATGAACTTTGCTTTTCGTATATCCTTAGACCATTATGGCTATGCCACCACTATTTTAAAACCACTATTTTTAAAAAGGGTAAAGAATTGCTATCTATTTCATTTATTTTGATGTTCTGAACATTCGTGGATTTCCTGAACTATGCTGTAGCTTAGGACAACAAAACTGAGTTTTAGAAGAACAAAGAGGATACTCCAATTCCTACCTTGCTGCTGCTTTTTTAGGAAGTATCAAAATACAGCATATAAAATCAACTTCACAATTTTTTTTAGCTGTTTTCTTTACTTTTTGCTTTATAGTAGTGAGAGGAAGAACTACTGCACTTGTGGCTGACAAGGAGGAGGAGAGTAGTGCCTAAATTGTGCAAGGCTGAGGTCAGACAGTGGGTCAGAGAATTAAGAAGCAAGTGGCACAATCAGAGGAAAAGATTTAGAACCAAGTGGAAACAGAAACACTGAAGAAAGCATGCTATTCTGCTGTTTCCTCAGAGGGATGTTAGGAGTATATTTATTTGATTAGTGTTGTGATTTATAGCAGTAACTGGCACTTTCCTCCTGAATAGAAGAGTCTCTATCTCTTGTCATATAAATCATCAGCAATCCAGAACATTTAAGCTGGTCTCAGATTTGCATACTATGAAGTTGTATGAGCTTATTCAAGCCAACAAAAAGAGGTCTCTCTTGCTAGGCTAGAGCATTATTTCAGCTAATCTGCCTGCTTGAGCACATTAATGTTTTGCATGTGGTTCTAAGAGATACGTGCAGCTGGGTGGTACAGTTCTGAGTTATTGGAATGATTCATGGCACTGCTTCCCATCCAGTCACCTTTTCCTTCTTTAATGAATGAATTCAGCCTCCACTCAGTAGAAATCCAGGCTTTCTTTGCACTGCAGCACTAGTATTGTTTGTTCTTTATGGCAAAGATCAAAGGATATATATTTTTTTTTAAATAGCAGCAGGAACCACAGATCATAACTCATGCAAATGACTTCCCCCTCTTTTTAATCTTAGAACTATACTATTGTGGAGTATTTACTGTTTTATTGTGGACTATAGATGTCACCGACTGCAGTTATGTTGATTCAGTATGGCCTTTTGTATATGTTTTTCAGAACTACAAATTATTGCATGTAATTAAAACCCACACGTTAGACCAGATGCACCTTTAAATGGAAAAATTCATAATGCGGGCAAGGAAGCCTCTCTATGTTTCTGTGTAGGGATTTTTCCTCCCAGGAAAATACTTGAAATGAGAAGGGGTGGTATGAATGCACAGGTGGTATTCTGAAAGCTAGGAGATACCGTAAAAAGCTGTGGGATTCTGAAAGCTAAGAAGTACACAAAAAAAGTTTGCTTTGCTTTTAGCAGCCTGCTTCCAGATTTCTGTAAAAATGTCTGCTTCCCCCATGGAATGGGATTTTATTGTTCCAAGGAAAAATCCTGACTGTTGTGCTGGCAGCAGCTTCCTCTTGGTGTCTGTTGAAGGAATAGGTGCAGGTAGCTGGAATATCACGTGATGGAAGATACACACAGGCTGTGAAGTGTGGGACTCAGTGTTACATGGAAACCAAGTCAGCAGTTGGCTTCTGTATTTCCTTTTTTAGCACCATATCCTGCCCTTGCTGGTTTCATTCTTGGACATTGGAAGGAAGGAAGAACAAGAGAGCAAAATTGAGAACTTTCCCTGTAGCTTGATTTGTCTTTTATCAGCCAATGGAAACTGGAGGGCTGAGCTGTTGTCATCAAGCTTGTGGGACTGCTCAGGGACTGGTGGCTGGAGGGCCTGGCCAGAGGTGTGTTTTCCAGGCAGAGTCAGCACCCTGCAGTGCTGCTCCTTGCTCCAGCCACTTCTGGTTATGCTCCATATCTGTCATTCCCACCCAGCCACGGCTGCTGGCTATCTCTCTCCCCTTCACCATGCTCATAAATCCCAGGTTTTGTGAACCCCTGCAGGCTGTCTAATTCCTGTGTTACATGTAAGGAAGGAAAAGCTTAAATTCTTTATTTAAATTGAGGATAAATTTCCTGCTTTGAATTAATTTTTCAAGTACTCTCTTGTAAACTTTTTACTCTTTATTATTTCTCATCTGACCTCTTTATCTTCTACCTTTTGTGCTAAAGAAGACATTTCTTCTGTCCAAACCTCCCCTATTTTATTTTCTGAATTTATGCTTAAGGAAGGAATAAAAAAAATTCTTTTCCTCCCGCGGGTTATTCCCATGCTTTAGTGCCAATAATACCCTCCTACACTCCTGTTTTATGTGAAATTATCATGTTGGCATTGGGTCAGAGGAGATAGAAACTCTCAAAGGGGGACAGGTGGTTGGGTGGTAGGGAATACAGCTTCTAGTCTTCCTCTCCACCCCACCACCCTCCCCAAATTTGGAATTGACACTAGCATGTGCATTGGAGGGTATGTCCAGGGCTAGAAAACAGGCCTGTTATTTAAATCATACTCCTAAATATGGAAACAACTTGGCTTGATTTACCTTTACTTTTTATTGGAGGGGAAACCATATGTTTTATCTTCAGTATGTTCTCTCTTACTTGCCAACTCCTGAAGCTGTAAAGGTGAATGTGTAGGGTGATTGCTTAGGCCATTCAGTGCTTTAGTTTGATTTTCAAAGAGACTTTTAAGCAGATCACATGAGAAATGCTAAAAAGGGATTGGGGGGGAGACTTGCCCTTGCATATGTGAAATAGATATTTCCTCCTTTCCCCCTTGTTTCCACAAATACTACACAGGAAGAATGCAGTGCTGTGAACAGGGCTCAGTTTTTCATGTCCTGTGCTCCTGGCAGGAGAGCAATGAGAGTCAGGGTCCCACGTTCTGTCTGCTGGAGGCTGAATCTTCCCTTAAGATTCCCATCTCTTTCATCCACCTCTTCTCAAAAACTCCCTCTTACCCTCTTAGAGGTGAGGATAAGAGAGAGGAGGAGGAGGAGGAAAGTGGGATGGACACATGGGAGAAGTGGCAAGAGTGAGCCAGAATACGAAGCAAAATTCTGCATTGGAAGATTGAGTTTTAAGAAGTCCTGCTGGGCTTCAAGTGAACAAATCCATCACTGGCCTGAAACTCTGGAGTCTGCAGCCTTACTTGTGTCTTCAGAGCTGGTCTGTTTAGAGACTTGAGTGAATTTCTTGCCATTCTTGTACCTTTACTTCCCATATTAATGGTCCCTATTTGTTGCTGTCTCTACTCATCTGAAAAGGAAAGGAAGCCTTATGTTTTATTCATCCAGTTCTTGCAAGGCACAAGAAGGAAGCAAATGTGACCTCAGCTGCCCAGCCCTGTTAACTTGGCCAGTTATTTCTACTAACAGTAAAAAAAAATGAGGTAAATTCCATAGAATTGTTTGGATTTGACAAGTACTTTTGGATCTATGTGTCTCCAGGGCATTGTGCATTTGTTTCAAATAGTAACACCCTCCACAGTGGGATTTTGAAGGACAGTGGTTATTAATGGTGTGGTGGTGCAATTGTATTGATCTCCTTCAAACCGTATTTCTTAAAATTTAACTATATTGGCTTAGAGCTCAGGCTACCGTTGGCTACTCGGGGCTGTTCTGCTGCCCGAGATGACATGAACCATCAGAGCTGAATCATATTTATACATTTTATATCTTATGGTCTTAATTCAGTTCAGCCTCCTTCTTTGTGAATGTCAACACGCAGGACACTATAGCAGTTAAATATATCAAATGCAAGGGACTGGAACAATTGTATTATAATAACAATTTTTCTAAATAAAAAGGGTTGATTGAATTGGTAAGAGAGGTGGTACCAGAACAGTCCAAGTCAGGCTTCTAACACTGTAGCTAGGTTCAGAAACATAAAGTGATCTCAATAAGACAGTCAAATCTCATCTCATTTTTATCCTGTACATTCAGGAGTTATTTTGCTAGTCAGAAGTGTTAAAACAAGTCAGGGAACTGTTGAAGCTGTTCTTTCTTACCCTCAGGGAGCATGTGCTGTAACTAACACCTAGCACGGCTGTAATTGCAGCTGCACCGTGTCGTGATTTTCTTCTGAGGTGAAGAATGCTACTAGGCTTTTATTTGCAATATAAATGGGGCAGTTGTTTAATAAGTGAAATCTGTAAGTCTGTATAACGTGCCTTTTTACTATTGTTGTCTTTTCATTGTTTTTGTTGTCTGTATAATATGGGGCTGACGGTACAGATGGCAGGAACTCTCAATTAGCCTTGAGGTCAGGCATCTAGATTAAAAATCTTGACACATTCCTTTATCGTTTCACCCCAATCTTAAAAGGGCAGTTCATTTCTCATCTGTGTTTAATACCTAGTTTCTTCTAGAGGGCACACAAAGATAATCTTATTTTACAGCACCGTTGAATTTGGTTTATGATCAGGATTGGTGCTAGTACTCCTTCAGAAGCCTGTTTCTTTGGAGTGCAAAACATCATTTTATTAAGCTGTGTGCTTGAAAGTTAATTGTGTTGCTGTATTAAATCAGCGTTGATGAGCCTTTCTACTGCTGTATGGTGGACGAAGATTCATTCCAAGCAAATCATAAAACAGTAGATGTAGGTGATGAACAGCTGAAGGCCTGGGTTTTGTTTACAAAATAGGTGCAAAGTAGTTTTTCTCATGTCTCGGGTCTGGAATGTCTCAACCTGTCTGAACCACCATAGGTGGGCTTCTTCATCTAAGCTTCTGCTCACACACCTGTTGGGTAAAGTACCTTTGGACTTTCTTTAGGATGTCAGTGCTTTTTTGTCCCCCAATGCCTCCATCCTCACAATGTAAGTAGGAGTATGATTCTATGCTTACGACAGTGTATTTTCATGACTTTTGTCAAACCTAGAACATAGCAATATGGTGCTTTTTAGAAAGGTCTGAGGTCTGAGAAGATGTGATCTCTTTCTTCAATTTAAAAACGGTTGCCAATTTTTTTCAGTTTAATACTCAAGTTTAAGCAGAGTATCTCAATTGCTAAATGAGTGAATTAATTCTTGGGTGAATGAAGATGGCACAGAAGACTGAAGATTGGCATGGTTTGTCTATCCTTTGGAAGAAAAGATATTTCTAAAATACATCAGAAAGTAGCATGTGTCCGTGAACGCTGCTGTACAGCTTTCTAGCTGTATTTCATTATTTCCATATTAACACATGGAAAAAGTTCAGCGCAGGAATTTTAAATTTCTTAAAGGGGACAATCCTGAAGGGATTGCTCCTTGAAGAACAAGGTGACTTTTATATTAAAAAAAAAAATCTGGCACAGTGGGTTTTAAAGGAACTGCAGTGAGTCAACAAGTCCTTGTTTTGTATATAGAAATGTGTTCTAATCACATCTTCCAGATGTGATATTATGCAATATTATGCTAATTTTTTGCAATGTAGTGATAATGACTGAAATACTACATCTTTTTACCCCTCTCTGCTCTCTCATTTGTTAGGAACTGGCACTTGTTTTCATATCTTTTATAAAAGGTGAAAAGAATTCAAATACTTTCAGGAAGTATGTGACTAAACAGTGCTCTAAAATATTCATTTTATGAGGGAAGCATTTTATAGGAAGCATTTAAAATGTCATATATGGAATTGGTTTGCCATGATCCAACATCTACAAGGGCTGGGACATTGCTAGTGCCATTATTTTCATAAAATTGTTCTCATATTTTTGAGAAAAAAAGCATTCAACTAATTTATTCTTCTTAGATAAGGTTATCTAGACAGGTCTGTTAAATTTAATGGCTGTTTCATGATTAAGGGAGAGTAAGAAGTTCTTAATTGAGGAACAGATAAAAAGCGAGCTAATTAACTCCAAATACATTTCTTTAGCAGCATCCAAACAGACATTTCTAAAATGAACTTGGGTTACTCATCTTTTGAGCTTTTAATCATATTTTTAGATTGCATTTTTACACCATCTGTACTACAAAAATGACTGTAATTTATGTCACAGTTGGAAGCATCAGTTAATAAATGTTTTCTATGTTGATCTAGGGAAGTGTTTGAATTGAAGGGAAAAATATTCTTAGACTAATTGGGTTAATTTAGAGAAGATTGAGGGAGAGAGCAGTGCGAATGCTTTCCTTCCATCTCTACCTGGGCTTTTTCCAACTAGCACCTTAGTCTTTTTTTATTAAGTACTGTCCCAAATGAGGTCTTTGCCCCAACCTTTTGACCCTCTCTGAATCGCTGCATGCTTTGGGAAAGCACTGGCAGTGCCTCCATGCTCTGTCACTCTATTTACGAGATACCAGTTCAAACCATCTACTAGAGCTTAGGATCAAGCAGGATCAGAGCCACTAGTGCAGTAGCATGAGGCACTGAGGTGTTGAATGATGCCTTATAGAGTCTGCACTCCTAACTCTTTGGGGTAGAGAAGGAAAATAATAAGTTGTATTATAGCTAACTGATAGCCTGCAAAACTCACTGACCAAAGATTACTCTTGGTGAGGAAAAGCTTCTACTGTGCAAATGGTGTGGACTAGAATAAAAACATTGCAGTATATGTGCAAAGCATGTACAATATATAGAGAATTTTGTATGTGTAATCAGTATTGTAGGTATCACAGAATGGTAGGAGTTGGAAGGGACCTCTGAAGATCGTTTAGTCCAACCCCTTGCCACAACAGGTTCACCTAAGGCAGGTTACACAGGAACGTGTCGCGATGGGTTTCGCATCGCCCCAGAGAAGGAGACTCCACAGCCTCTCTGAGCAGCCTGCTCCAGGCTCTGGCACCCTCACAGCAAAGTTTTTCCTCATGTTGAGGTGGAATTTCCTGTGTTTCAGTTTGTGCCCATTGCCCCTTCTCCTATCACTGGGCACTACTGAAAAGAGGACAGCCCCATCCTCTTAACACTCACTCTTTAGATGTTTATAAGGATTGCTAAGATCCCCTCTCAGTGTTCTCTTCTTCAGCCTAAAAAGCCCCAGATTTCTCAGCCTTTCCTTGCAAGAGGGATGTTCCTGTCCCTTAATCATCTTCAGAGCCCTCCACTAGACAACCTCCAGTAGTTCCCTGTCTCACTTGAACTGGGGAGCCCGAAACTGGACACAATGCTCCAGATGTGGTCTCACCAGGGCACAGTAGAGAGGGAGAAACCTATCTCTACCTGCTGGCCACACTCGTCTTAATGCACTCCAGGATACTTTTGGCTTTCTTGGCCACAAGGGCACGTTGCTGGCTCATGGTGAACTTGTTATACACCAGGACTCCAATGTCCTTCTCTGTGGAGCTGCTCTCCAGCAGGTCAACCCCCCTAACCTGTGCTAATGCATGGGATTATTCCTCCCCAGGTGCAGGACCCTGTAGTTGTCCTTCTTTAATTTCATTAGGTTCCTCTCCACTCAGTTCCCCAGCCTGTCCAGGTCTTGCCAAATGGCAGCACAGCCTTCAGGTGTATCAGCCACTCCTCTGATTTTTGTACCATGAGCAAACTTTCTGAGGGTACACTCCATCCCTTCATCCAGGTCAGTGGAGAAGATGTTAAATAAGACTGGACCCAGTACAGACCCCTGTGGAATACCCGTAGCAACAGGCCTCTGAGTGAACTCTGAACCACTGAGCACAACCCTCTGAGCTCTCTTGTTGAGCCAGTTCTCAGTCCATCTCACAGTCCACTCATCTAAGCCACACTTCCTGAGCTTACCTATGATGATGTTACAGGAGACAGTGTCAAAGGTCTTCCTGAAGTCAAGGTAAACAACATCCATTGCTCTCCCTTCATCTACCCAGCTTGTCACAGCACCGTGGAAAGCTGTCAGATCACTTAAGCGTGATTTCCCTTTGCTGAATCCATGCTGACTATTCCTGATAATTTTCTTTTCCTCCGTGTGCTTGGAGACAACCTCCAGAATGAGCTGTTCCATCACCTTTCCAGAAATGGAGGTGAGGCTGACTGGTCTGTAGTTTCCTGGGTCCTCCTTCCTCCCCTTTTTGAAGACTGAAGGGACTGGCTTTTCTCCAGTCCTCAGGTACCTCTCCCATTCTCCACAATCTTTCAAAAATGACAGAGTGGCTTAGCAACAACATCAGCCAGCTCCCTCAGCATTCATGGGTGGATACCAATGAGGCTCCTGCACCTATGAGTGTTCAGCTTGCCTAAATAATCCCTAACCCAGTCCTCATCAACCAGTGGAGATTCTTCCTTCCTCCAGACCTCCCTTACCTCCAGGAACTGGGATTCCTGGTCTTAGAGGTCAAGACTGAAGCACAGAAGACATTCAGTAACTCCTCCTTCTCTGTATCCTCTGTCACCAGGGCTTCCATCATACACCATCAGTAATAACTAGCTAAGTATTCTTCAGGGTGGTGTATGAATTTGATTTCATTTCTATGGCAGACATACGGAGCGTGGATTCCCAACGGGTGGGTAGAATTAAGATCATTTAAGCTTATTAATATTTTGCTATCCTGTTTTATTCATTCATAGAATGTTGTTAGCAAACTTCACTTTTCATTTTATAGATATCACTTTATGCTTTTGCATCTTCTCATTTTATTTGCTTATATGTACTTAATATTTCCATTTCCTGCACAGATTGGTGAGCAGTGATGTGTTACCATGTAATCTTGTTACTCTTAAGAACTGAGATTTTTCTTGCGATGTCTGAACTACCTTGCAGTGGAGACAGTGGAGTTTTGTTCGTTTAGGAAGAGGTTCACACTTCCACAAGATTAGGGTTTCGGGAGGTTTTAGGGTGTTTTGCTTTGTCCAAGTTACTAGCATGTTTATGGCTGACAATCAAGTTAGGTAGGGAATGCTGGCAATTACTCTGATGCTTCGCCAAACCTATCCTACTGATGTTGGGTAAAGCAGAGAATGTCATGATGTTCAACTAGAAAATGAGACTGAAACAAAAGTAAAAATAATATGCCAGCATCTCCCAGTGGATTTTATAGTAGATAGTAAGATTTGTTGAAAAACCTTACTATCTACTATAAAAAAAAAACAGGGAGGAAAGAAACATCTTAAGAAGCTGTTTACAATAGTACATTTTAACTCTTGAGGTTTTTTTCTTTTACATTGCTGATCAAAGGACTCTTTCACGTAGCAGCAATTATCTTAAAATACAGATAATTTTTTTAATTATAAGAGAGTCCTCTTATATTCTTAATCTATATTTATATATATTTTATTCTTGCATGAATGACAAGCAACTCTATTCTTTGGAGCAGAAGAGATAAGGTTTTATTAATGAAGGCAAACAGCCCAAGGTCATCCGCCAAAGCCTATTTTTCACATTCAGAAATAAAAGAATTCGGTGGCCATTAGATAACTCAGCTACTGTGAAACTCTTCCATTATATTTCACAATGATAATTTTAGTCATGTGCGTTGCTCAGAACAATATTTCTGTTCTCATTTATTTTT